>NC_087222.1:23747561-23784819 GCF_015104395.2 Macrobrachium nipponense
GAGAACCTCATGTTCTTTGACAGACATTCTATGTTTTTTGGTTTTTTAAAACCAAAAAACATAAGGTTAATTTTGCCTCTTCCTGGTTAACCTTTGACAAAGACATTAGGTTTCCTAAAACCACAAAAAAAAATGTTAACTTTGCCTTACCCAAGCTTAATCTTTGACAATGACATTCTTGGTTTCTAAAACGCAAAAAGGGTTAACCTGCCCTCTTCCAGGCTTAACCCTTTACAAGGACTTCTATGTTTTCTAAAACCGCAAAAGGTTGACTTGCCTTCTCCAGGCTTAACCTGTGACACAGACATCCAGTTTTTCTAAAACCACATAACAAAAATATTAACTTGCCTTCTCCAGACTAAAATCACAAAATAAAAGGATACCTACCTCTTTCAGGCTTAATTTATCTTAAGTTAGGGGAATTCTTACAGATCTCTGAAAACTTAGCCTTAACTTCATTCTCAGGTATAATGCAAAATTATGAAATAGCATTCCCTTGCAATAGCCTTAAGGAGAGTGCTTGCAATCCATTTACTCCTTTTAATTGTTGATAGTGCTAAACAAAAGAAGTTTTCATAGTCAATACGCAATTGAATGGAGCTCATTCGGAGGCTCTAAAGGATCTGTGGATAAAACTTTCGACCTGCATCTAAATCCAGAGATTGAAATAGTAGCACTCAGTTGAAGGAGCTTCCACCTCAACTAATTCCAAAACCTTAAGGTGCTGATCACCAGTCAGATCTAATAGCATATGATGCAATACCAAGGAAAGAATCGAATGAAACCAACCGTTAAGAAGACAGTGAACATTAAATTGCTCAATACTAACTTAGAGTAGATAGAGGGAAAGGTCTATGAGTCTGAGTCAGGCCAAACTGAAGAAACACATCCACTGCTCAAGCCTGAGGGCCCTCAAAGGACTAACAATCGACTGGTTGTACCTGTTAATCTGCATGCTAATAAGTCTACATTTGAGTGTTCCTCTAATCCCACAGCAATGTCGAACTTGCGGATGTAATGGCCATCTTGCTGGTAGGTTTTTGTTCTGGATCTTATTGCTAAAAAAACACTGTCCTTCAACAGAATGAATTATCAAACCAATATTCAAAATTATGTTTTTTTATTTCACTCAAAGAAGGAATCTTTCCAATATGATTTTGTTTCTGACCAGGGATAAAGCTGCTAGGCATCTTTGATGGTTTTTCAACTGTTCTGACATCTAGTAAGCTTTACCAGGGTTAGTGTTGACCCTTTTAAGTTTTATGTAAGTGTAATGGCACTTAGAAATCTGATTTTTGTTCTGTGTTACATGACAGAGGGTAAAAAACAAACCTGGATGCAGGTTTAAGAATAAAATGGTCAACTTTTGGTTTCAGCATCCCTCTTACAGAACTTGGCAACAATGATGGTCCTGGATTACTTGGAGTTCTTGCACTACCTTGTGTATGGGAGCTGCTGGGAGCTCAGGCGCTACAGGGCGCTCTGGTACTAAAGTATGTTCAACTTCCAAAGGAAGCTCTGACACCAGAGGAAGAGCACTTACATGAAGCTTGTGCCAGAAGTTGACTTTCTGCCGAGTGGTTATCCAACAAAAAATACTCTGGGCTGTCCCAGGGACTACACGGTGGAAATTCCTTACTCTTCTTACGTGGCACTGGTGAACGAAGAATGATACATATCCACAGTACACCTTTTCAAAGGATGCAACTTATCCGCGAAGCGCCCATGACACCTGGGACTCGATTCTTTGAACTTGAAGATATCATGCATATCTACTGAGAAACCTCTCCAATGGCTCTTGGTTGCAACTTGGGATTCATCAACAAGTTGAACCATTGGGTGACTGCCCATGGGCAGACCCAACCAAGTGACCTCCCATAGGCTACCAGTTTGACTCCTTCCAGGTTTTGAGGAGCATGGCAGAGACCTTGGCATAGGAGAATCGGCGGGCCAAGCAGCCACCTCCTTCACCACTTCACTAGCACTGGGTGCTATGAGGCCCTCTGAATTGCTTTTCTTGTCCATTAGGATCTTCAAAGAAAATGCAAACTGGGCAAGTGATTCTACTATTAACTTGAATCTCTTATTGATTTTACACTAGAGGCTGGCCAAGGTGTTGGTTGGAAAATAAGAGAGCTGGGTAAAGGAGGGGGTGAGACAGTTAAAGGAGTTGCAGGGTTCAAAGAAATTACTGGAACAACAGAATCTGATCTAGCCATAGATGATTCCTGACTATCTAAGAGCTTACTGTTCACCCTAACAGTTGCCTTTCTTGTCTTGTCCTTAGCCAATTTCTTTAAGTGAGAATCTGGAGTCTGCCATTTTTTAATGTTCCAATCAGCATACTCTTGACATCTTAAATCAACTGAGCAAGACTACCCCCTACAAGCAATACACTTCATATGCTAGTCCTAGGATTCTTTAGTAATACAAGTATATTGGAGCCTGTGCTGCAATTACCTAAAACTTGAGACACTACAGTCTTACCCCCTCATTTTGGGACCACCTTGACGTGGTGAGGGGGCTCTCGAACCTCAGGAATCTCTTCCCAGGTTCGAACCCAAGAGTCCCATATGACATTATATATTTTCGAGTAAACTTATGTGGACCTTTCCATTTTTTGCCAAAATTTTTGAAAGCAAATAAATGAGAAAACATATCATGGCTTAACGTGGAGTTAAATCCGAAGCTAAATAGTGAGAACTGTGGTAGATCCATCATCTACCGACAATGTTCGGACCTGTTTTTCAGGCGGAAACTATTCTGTGGAGCTGGACCACGGATTCCAGGGGGGCCTGGTTCTAGGAATAGAACTCTCGGCATTCTATCCAGTTTGCCCATAATGTGATTAGGATGGGGATAATTGTATTAACATAATACTCTTAGTCCTAGCAAGCGGGTTCTGCTTACACTTGGGCCATACTAATCATGTTATGCCATCCCCTGTTTTGGGGTAGGGTAGGGATGCGGACATTTGGGAGTCCTTTCTCACTTGTGCCTTTGGCAGAAAATTTAACTTCGCGAAGGGCCAATGATATCTTTTCAAGAATTTTTTTTTTTTTTTTTTTGTGTGTGTGTGTGTGTGTGTGTGTTGTGTGTGTGTGTGTGTGTGTGTGTGTGTGTGTGTGTGTAAAAACTCAAAATTTATGAACTGTGAAATAAATGATTTGAGTACCCCTGGGCCCCATGATGGAAAAACTACGGCACAGTTGATGACCATTGGCACGTCACTCCGAATTTCCTAGGTACTGCCACAAGTAGTGAAAGTACTATAAAAGATACAAAGGAACACCCCTGTTCCAAGTAAAGCAGCAGAGCCAGAAAACCAAAGAGAGTGCATAAATACAAAAGAAACAAACAAAAATAAATTGGTAAACTCCAATATCGTAACAATGGAACCATATATGATGAACAATAATTCTGAATTAGAGACAAATAATCCTCTCAGCAATACAGAAAATATAAAAATCATAATAGACAAGCAACATACATAAAACAAGGACCAAAAAGAAACAAAAAATTACCGACTTAATCCCACATTGGTACATTTTGATGACCTCTTTGGACCAGATAATTGGTCAAGATTTCTAGTCCTCAAAGCTGACAACAAAATCTCAGCAGCGATGCTAGAAAACAAATTACTTAACATATATCCAACACAAGACATGGAATGCAGACACATCAAGGACAATGAATGGCTTATCCAAGAATAACCAATAAAAAGCAGTCCACTGCCTTTTTAAGTATAACAGAAATAAATAATATAAAGGTAATAATTACAAGCCATGAAAACATTGAATTATGTACAGGGTACAGTCATCCTACCCAATAGCGAGCAGGAGCTTCCTTCAAAACAACTATTGCTAGACTCCCTAAAATTGAGATATAACAATATCCATGATTTAGAAATATACTCTATTTCAAGTAGGAAAGATAAAAGTAAAAATATCAACATTGCCAAAATAAAAATTTACAGGTCCAAGACTTACCATTTAAAATCAAAATTTCTTGGACAAAATAGAGAAGTTCGGTCCTTTTGTTCCTAAACCATTACAATGTACACAGTGCTCAAGGTATGGACACACATACAAAAGATGCCGTAATAAAGCTATATGTGCAGTCTGTGCATCAGATGACCATACCACATAATTGGAACTGTAAACACAATCAAAATGTATTAATTGTGGACTAGCCTCCCATCACGCAAAATCTAAGGAGTGTCATTTTACCAATATAACACAGAAACTTCAGTGTAATAAATAGGACAGGAATGTCAGTCATGGAAGCCAGACTTGAGCTAAAAGTAAGAGGCTGTTAACAATCCATCCTAAAAACCCCCACCTTTTCAAAATGTGACTAAAAATCAAGACCTCAAACAGCACAATGACAAACAAGATAGTATAAACATGGAAACTGGATTTCATACCAATAATACTGAAACCCAAAATAAAAGTGATATTACAACAACCAATACCACCACCAACATAGATGATTCAGTTATCCATGGAAAAGAACTTCCAATAGAAGAAGAATTAAATAATGATGATAATCGAACTGGCAAAAAGAAAAGAATTCTAGAAAGAACCCCACCTAAGGGAAAAAAAGTAAATATTGAAAATTACAATCAATCCAGAGAGACTCCAACTACACCAGGAGAACATTTAAAAAAGATATTAAACTAACCTCATCACAAGTGGAAATACACAATTACCCTCAATCTCAATCAAACAGCCAACATCTGGACAGTAAAAATCACTCTTTACAATTCCATCAAATAATACTAATGAAAATCATACCATTAAACCAAACCAAAATATAACTATCACCCCCAACCATCCACAAGACCGAATATCCCATTAACAACAACAAACAAATAACCCCTCAAACCAACAGTCCTTATCACTACAGAAAAGGAACAATAGAATTACAAAACCAGACATTTCTAAAGCTAGACCAAAAACTTATGAACCAATAATTAACATTACCAAACATGCTTCATCTTGTGGTTGTAATGAATGCTTTGTAAGTACATATAACCAACTAACTACCAAGACAGAGGACACAGTACGAAATTGTATTGACAATTTTACCAAATTAAGGAGGTGCCCTTTAACACACCAACATGAGAACGGATTATGTTCTGAATCCTTAAAATACAAAAAGGAAATTATAAAATCAAAAATAGACTTATTAATATTCAACTATGAAAAACAAACAACTGCAGAATCTAATAACCAACATACAAATACAACGATTAAAAAACCACAAACTAAATTCAAATGCATATAAACTACGAGATAAAGTAAAATCAGCAATCAATTTACAGAATTTAATTCACCAATACCTCCCAATAATGGAATATAAAATCATTCCAATGGAATATAAATGGTCTCTTAACCCGACTACGTCTGGGTGAATTACAAAGAATCATACGAGACCACAACCCAATGTGCATATGTCTACAACATATAGGAAGTAACCCTACAAATATCCAACACTATAAAATTGCCTGTTATTCACCAACTGACGGTGGAAAATTAGGCACAGCCATATACGTTCATAATAGCATTACATATGAACCTGTTGACATACCATCTATGCCATATCAAATAACATCAATTAAACTGTATATGCCTGATAAAAAGTAAAATTACTATTTGTAATTTATATACCAACCAAATTTCAATGCAAATTTCAGTGATTTTTCTGAACTTATTAGCAAAAGTATTACAGGAACCACTACTTATAGTAGGAGATTTTTAATGCACATAATCCATTATGGGATATTAATAACCCCCCACTGACACATCCGGAGAATCAACATAGAGAATACTATAATGAAACACAATCTGTATTGTCTCAATGAAAAGTGAAGTTCCAACATATTTTTCAAATACACACCTAACCTTTTCTTCAATTGACATTTCATTATGTTCAAATGATGTAGCGGAGAAATTTGAATGGAACGTCCTAGACGATTCATACACAAGTGACCATTTCCCAATCATTCTGAACTACTTAAGTAATGTTCAAAATATTGCCACCTACAAGATATAAATATCCAAAAAGCTAACTGGGATAAATATTTTCCTATACACACGAAACATACCACCATTCCCACATAATGAAGATCACAATACTACATGTGAATCCTTCTCAAACTTCATAATTAAATGCTGCAGATAAAAGTATTCCAAAAACCAAAACACATTCCACAAAATCCCCTGTCCCATGGTGGAATCCAACATAACAACATTAAGTAAAAAAAAATAAAACATATATTGAGTCGCAATCTAAACAGACTCAAAACTCGCCTTAAATCACTCAACAAAATGCCTATAGTATAAACATATTAAACAAAATAGTTATAACAAACATAACAATTAACCACATTAAACCACTATAATAACAAATATACAGCCAAATTTAGAAAAAACGGTAATAGCTGAAAAAAATCGCATCATGGAAAGAATATGTCTCAAACATATCTTCAAACACATCCACAAGGGATGTCTGGCAAAGATAAGGAAAATCAATGGAAAACATATAAGACCTCCAAGAAGTGCAATACATTTAAATGGAAAAATATACCATGATACTTATGAAATATCAAACATAATTGGGAAACATTTTGAAAACATCAGTGCTTACTCCAGCCTAGATACACATTTTCAAAGTATCAGAAAACAAAAAGATAATACTCAATTTTGAAACTCTTGAAGACCTGGAATAATAAACTATATTTTTTAACATGGATGAACTAGATAATGCCATCAAACTCTTGTCATCCCTCTGCACCAGGATATGATAAAATATCATTTGAAATGATAGAAAAATTAGCTCCTATAGCTAAATCATATTTATTAAAATTTTACAATAGTATCTGGATAAAACGTGTCTTTCCTGATAAATGGAAACATGCCATAATTATTCCAATAAACAAACCAGGAAAGGATGCAAGTAATCCATCCAATTATAGACCGATATCTCTAACAAGTTGCCTATGCAAAATCTTAGAAAAATGGTTAATGCACGATTAACGTATGTAATAACCAAAGAATCCAATTTTAACACCAACACAATCTTGGTTCAATAAAGCTGGCAGATTCAACCCTAGATCCCTTAACACATTTAGAAGATCATATCAAAAAAGGCTTTGAACAAAAGAAATTAACAGTAGCTATATTTTTGATATAGAAAAAGCATACGATACAACATGCAACTATAACATCATGCAAATACTCCACTCCAAGGGACTAAGAGACCACTTACCAATAATTATTAAGAACTACTTAACAAACAGAACTTTTCAAGTAAGAGTAGAAAATTCCTACTCAGTAACCTATAAAACTGAAGAAGGAATCCCTCAAGGTAGTGTCTTGAGCTGTATATTGTTTGCTTTAGCAATCAATGACATTACTATAAATTTACCAAGTGGTGTAAAAAACAGTTTATATGTTGATGACTTTTGTCATTTACTATACGAGTAGTAATCTGAGACATGCTCAGAGAGTTCTCAGTACTGCCATTTCAAATATATAGTAGTTGGGCAAATTCAGTTGGATTTAAATTTTCAACTGATAAAACAAAAGCAATCTTCTTCTACAAAGACAAAAGGTGGATGAAGAACCAAACAATCAAACTGCATCTTTATAGCACTGAAATACAATTTTGTACAAAAATCAAGTATCTAGGAGTAATATTTGATCAACATTTAAATTGGAAAGAGCACATCAAATACATTAAAGCCAAGGGCATCAAAGCCCTTGCCATATTAAAAAAGTTATCAACACACTAATTGGGGAGCAAAACGAGACATTTTATTAATGATATATAAGGCAACAGTCTTATCCATAATAGATTACTGCTGTCCAATATATTCATCCGTCCTCAGAATCTGCATTAAAATCTCTCGATGCAGTGCACCATGAAGGCGTGCGATTATGCACAGGAGCTTTCCGATCGTCCCCAACAAACTCACTTTTGGTGGAGGCAGGTGTTTTGCCCTTAAAACATCACCGTAATTTAATAACAATACAAGAGGTCTTTCAATGCAAGCAGGATCGTCTATCCTCCTGCAACTTACTGCTTCCAAAACTGTAATCAAGTAACAGCAGTTAATAGTACTAGCTCTTTCCAAAAAGAGCTAGATACATAATGAACATACATAATATGAATCCAATTTTTCACCCACCAATGGAATTGCCACCACCATGGATTTTAAATAGAGTAAAGATATGTACCTCCTACTGTCTTACCTACTCAAAAACAAATGACAAGTACGGAAATGTACCGCCAACATGCTTTGGAGCACATTAGAAGAAAAGGCGACAAATTTATGATATATACAGACGGCTCCAAAAAAATAACTGTTGGAGTAGGAGCATCTGCATATTCGAAAAATATGTTAAGTAAAAAAAGCCTACCTTCAATATCCATCAGTATTTTACTGCTGAAGTCACAGCCATACAGATGGCTCTAGATATGATATCTGAGGCAAAAGCAAGTGTGTCTGTTATTTTCAGTGACTCACGTAGCGCTATAGATGCAATAAGACAGTATAAACCAGGAAACCAAATAGTACAGAAATTCAAATAAAAATTCATCAACTCCTCCAATCAGGAATATCAATGGAAAATATGTTGGCTCCCAGCACACGTGGGAATAAAAGGAAATGAATATGCAGACTCTGCTGCCAAATTAGCCTGCACTATCCCTCCAACAATTTCATATGCCCCAGTGTCAGACTGGGTAAAATCAGTTAAAACATTAATTTACCAGGATTGGAAAGAAGAATGGGCCTCGGTGCCAACAACAAATAAACTTAAAAATATAAAAACTGAAAGTCTATGCATGGAGGACATCCTCACAGGAGGAAAGAGCAAAAGAGGTGATCCTAGCAAGGCTACGTATAGACACACAAGATTCTCACATGGTCACTTGATGTCAACACCACATGCTGACCCAGTGAAATGTAACAGATGTCAAACACCCATGACAGTACAGCATTTGCTTGTTGAGTGCCCAAATTGGACCCAGCAAAGATCTATTTATCTGCGGAGTTCGGAAATGAAAATATTCTTGCGGAAAGCAGGGATTTTCAATTAATAAAATCATAAATTTTTTAAATAAGACGGGTTTCTCAAATAAAGTCTAATTTTTTTTTTTTTTTTTTTTTTTCTTCTCAGGATGATCCCTGAGAACCAGCCCGAGAAGAGTTACTTGAGACTCAGAGGTCTGGAAAAACTAACACCTATTAATAATAATAATAACTACAGTCTTACATCTTGAATATTCAAGTCAAAATTGAGGAAAACAAGTTGTAATTTGATGATAAGGTCTCAATAAAGAAACAACTATCACCAACTTAATATGCCTAAAGGCTACCAATAAAGGAATGCTTCACCTATTGCTGTGAGAAAAAACCACCAGACATGTATGAATTCCAAAATTGACTGCTGCCAACCACTGGACTTCAACCATCAACTGGCAAAAACAAATTGAAGCTCTTTGCTAAGTTGTACCTCTCTTTCTCCCCAAAAGTGGGCAGGGGCAAGTCATCTACCCCAAAACATACTAATGCGACCCGTGAATTAAAAATTTTTAACTGCTGAACGAGTGAAACTAATAGTTTATGTAATTATTGGGAAAGTTACTTGGTATAAAAGATACAAACTTCAACAATATACTAAGACTCCGTTTCAGACACGTTCAAAGCATTTATCAGCTTGGGTTCATCTCTTCACAGGAAAGAGAAAAGAAAAAAGAATCTTCTGCCGAAGACAGTTTAAGTGCCTGTATCACAAGAGTCAGTGCTCTGCAACTTTCTATAAAACCAGAGGTCAAGCCCTGTAGATCTAAAGGGAGCTGTGTGTACCCAAGTACAAGAAAACTTAGGAATTGAAGGGGAAAGCTTGGGTTCTTTTTCTCCAAATACTTAAAGGGTGCCAAAATAAAGGAGACAACCGAGACCTGTTCACTATGTGGCTCTTTCCTCAACTAAATGAGGATACAGCAAAGTGTAACACTCCAACAAATGCTGATCGAACCAGAGATACTCTGATTCAAACTCTTCTGCTAGAGACAGGAGGAGACGGCTGCCTCCTAGCATCACCTGGCGACATGAGGTAGCAGGAACCGAGCAACTGCATCACATCCACGACTTGATGAACAGTAGATAGGACATCACTTCATCAATAGCCAGGAAATAGGGGGGATTACGGCGACTCTCCCGCCTTGTCAGAAATAGTCCACAGACTTTGAGCATTCCCATACAACACATCCTTAGAAAGCTATGTAGCTAAAGTAATATCTAGCTTGGAAACAGAAGATACTGTAACCATGGTAGATTTGGAAAGAAAAACATTGAAAGAGGCAGAAGTAAGAGATTTACCGATAACCGAAGAAAGCCGAAGAAATGTCATGACAAAGAATGAACGAGCATTTCGACGAAGAAAAAGAAATAGATTTACCGATAACCGAAGAAAGCCAAAGAAAAGTCATGACAAAGAATGAACGAGCATTTCGAAGGAGAAAAAGAAATAAGCTAGCAGACACAGATTTAGAATGATTAAAAGATGAAGAGATTGGTTAAGCAATCAACTAAGTCGACATAACATCAAAAAAAGTAAAACTAGTTACACATTATTTTTAATAAAACTGTCCAGTAGTATACCTATATAATAGTCCTATCAGTATGAACAACCTCATACTAGGTGACAATGAGACTATGAACGTGAAAAACAGAGCCAGGTGATGGCACAGAACCACATCATGCTGAGAACCAACCCAGTTCCCAGGCAGCAGACTACTTCCTTAGAATCCAACTGTCGCAGGGCAGTCCTAGGCTCGGGTGAAATCCAGAAAGAAAGAAATGGGGGCAAACTAAAAGGGCTTTAAAGAAGAATAAAAAATGTATTTCCTCTCTCAAAGGCAGTAAAAGAAAAACTGGCGTGGTCACGGGTTGCTGAGGGGATGTGGGTGGTCCCACATAACTTGTGACCAAGCACTGATGCCAATAGTCCCTTGCATACGCAATTTTTTTTTAACTTTAACCAGTTTCCCAGCTGGTGCTGGAAGATTTATCCTAATGTTAAAACTGAATGGTTTGTTTTGTATAGGAACAACTTAAATTTTCCCAAACTAAAAGTTGAGAGAAAAGTTAAAAAAGGAATTTTTATAATAAAATGAAATTTTATTGCAGACTTACCGAACAATTATACAGCTGTAGGGAACCTATAGCTGTATAATTGTTTGGTAAGACACTACAATAAAAAAGATAATTAATTATGAATAGATAAGGAAAAATACATACTTCATTAATAAATGATGATGACTAAATACTCTGTGAAGGCCAAGAAAAAAAATGCAACTTGGTAAAACTGTCAACAGTGTTATAAAACACAAACTATGAGGAGGGTAGCTGGTATGTACCAGCTGAGTCCCCTGGGATGCATTCATGAATGATCATTATTTTGTCTGGTAGACAAAATGATGGTGGGTTTCTCGGGACATGCAAGGCATTGAATGTGGATATAATGGATGAAGGCATAGTAAAGAAACAAACATGATTCATGTTCCATAGATGCAAAATTATGTAATAATGCTGTAATATCCAGAAGGCATGAATCTGCCAAGTATTGAAATTCAACTCCCATCTTGGCTAAATAAAAACTATACTAAGTGAGCCTCCTACAACCACAGCATGTTTCAGTTGGGCTAACTCCACAAATTCTGCATAAAATGCATAGGCTGCACAACAATGCCTACAGAAAATCAAACAAAGAAGCAACTCAACTGGATAGACCAATGTACTTACTAGTTACATTATTGTAATAATTTTTTGCTATTCTGCCATTTCACGAGAAACATTTTTAGATCAATCTCTTAAGCTGAAGTAAATACCAAGTACTGGTTAGTTAAAGTTAGACTCTACAGTATGTGGAACTGCTGTTTGTCATAGGATATCTAGAAAACACTCAGGTGCAGGCTACAATATATGGTCTTTCTTATTTAACAGACTTTTGATAGCGTAGTCGCTGTCGAGTCCTCAAATGAGTTACCCTCCCTGGTGTGTGCCAGTGCCCCAAGGTGATCAGACTAATATCAAAGAAATATCTTTTAGCGGGGTATTATGCCATAATGACAAACACTATGACAAGTGATAGAGTATAATGGACTCACAGACAAGAAGGCATATTTTCTCGTCTTCAGCGAAAGCTGTACCCAGTTTTCCTACATCAAAACCTGTAGAAGTGACTATTGCGCATGCGCATCGGCCATCTTGTTTTATGTTCAGGGCAGCGAAAAGACCACAAATCATTACTCTTCTGGTCATCACAATCAAAAGATTATTCAGCCAGTGTTCCTCTATCTTGAGAATTTTTCTTTGAAATCAATCGTGGAATACCCAACATTTGAAAGTTAAGTGCTCATTTTTAAGATTTAGTTAAAATGGTTAGGTTATAAACTGTGGAACATGAAAATTTTATAGTGAAGTACGAAAACTAGTTTTGTTTACCTGTCCGGCATTGTTTAGAACACGTGACTGGCGAGACATGTTTCAGGATAGCCTTTATGAACGCAAAGTGTTTATAAATAAATTTTTGTTGGAAATTTTTTTTGCCTAAAGAACTATTCCATATTGTATTAATAATTTACTTAATCTTTTCAGATAACGGTTTCTACAATTTCCGAGGCAGTAGCCTACATGAGCTAGTAGTCTAGCCGGTTTAGGACACGTAATTTTAGACTAGGAATGGGAATTATTGTTAGCCGTAACCTAAGATAGTATATCTTAAAGATGATTAAATAACCCTTAGTACTTACCTATTTTTTGGTGATAAGTACCTAGAAGTAGATAAACAGGCTACATCATTTTAGTTTTTTTGCCATATCTCTCAGGATGATAAGTATCTTATTAATGAGAGAAAGACCATGATAGAAATAGTACATGTTGAATTTTGTGACAGGTCAGCCTTTCCTAACACTGAATGGCGCCTGATACCACCTGTGCCAGACATGGAGAAGCCTCAAAAGGAAGCTGTTCTCCTAGCTGGATATTTGGCATTAAGAGCTGTAGATGAAACTCTTCACCAGGTAAAGGGGAAAGGAATTTATAGTGATATTATGAACAAGACTCAGGTGGCTCACCATGTACCACCAGCCTTCTGCCCCTTCATTTTTAAAGTCGTAAATCATGTGAAAACACATTTTCAAAATTATGTAGTAACCAGAAAGCATGAACCATTAGCAGAACTAAAACCATTAGCTTCGGTTATCCTGATTTCAGAAAACTCCACCGAGGAATGGGCAACGCTACAACTTCCTTTTGATAGGAAAAAGCTCCCCATAGATATTGCAACTCAGCAATTTGGTACTCCAATGAGAAGGATTTCAGAAGGTACATCAGGAAAGAGTTTTGTGCTAGGACCCACCTCCTTAGTGTCTTAACCACTTCCTCACTGTTAGAAGTAACCACACAAAGGCTTCCAGAAGAATCTAGGATGATTTTTGCTGTTGTAGCTAAAAGCCTTAAGAGAACATTATGGGAAGCTCTCTATGAATTTTTGGACTGGCGCATAAAAGCGCAAATGGAAGTACTGGAAAACTCAAGTCGCTTCCCAATGTGACTACCCTATTACAGTCTAATGCCTTCTGCCGAGACCTGTTTGAGGAGTCTATTGTGACTCAAATAAAAGAACAAGCACGTCAACAAAATAGCAGTGTATGCTCTACTGGGAAAAGATTTCAGGAAACAAAAAACCAGAAATTTCCCCTCACCAAATCCAAAAAAGCCACGCTTTGATAAAAAAATCATATAGGCCTCCATTTACTTCCAATAGCTCTCCTCATACACAGGTAGGTAGTCAGAAGGGACAGCACCCTCAAAAGGGACAACAACCTGCACAGCAAAAAGCGTATCCTTTTCACAAGGTCCAAAAACCAACTTATAGAGTAAAAGGAAAAGCAACACCTGGAATGCCCATTAAGGGAAAAGGCAGAAGAAGGGGGGAGATCCCAACAGGAATTGTTTGGTTGGGGGTCGACTTCAGACGTTTCAAATGGAATGGAAGTCTTCTCTTTGGGCACACAGCATTATTCTCAACGGACTGGGGTGGAAATGGTCACACCCCCTCCACCTTTGAAAGGGTTCTTTCAAAAACCGGACCCCTTTATGAAAGATTACGTGCAGAAGGCCCTCTTTAAAGCAACCATAGAAAAATATTCTTACATTCGGTACCAGGCACGTCTCTTCAGTGTTCCCAAAAAGGATTCTTCAGAACGAAGGTGATCCTCGACCTGTCAACACTGAACAAACACATTGTTTGCCAAAAGTTTTGAATGACTTCCGTTGCCCAAGTACGTTCTGTCATTCCAAAAGGGACCTAGACAGTTTCTGTAGATCTGAAAGACGTTTACTGGCACGTCCCTATTGCCATTCCCTTCTGCCCCTTCCTGGGGTTCTGGATAAGAAAAAGTTCATACAGATTCAAGGTCGTGCCTTTCGGGCTAAACATTGCCCCGAGAATCTTTACAAAATTGGTGACGGTAGTTTGTTCGGGAACTCAGGAAAGAAGGAATACATGTGATAGTTTATTTAGACGACTGGTTAGTCTGGGGAGCCACAAGAAAAGAGTGCCTGAAAAACCTAGGAACAGTAGTCAACAGACTCCAGTCAAAAGGCTTTATTATAAATTGGAAAAAATCCCATATCACACCCAGCAGACATTTTCAGTGGCTGGGAATGTGTTGGGACACGGTTCACGGCCTTATGTATCTTCCCCTCAAAACTCAGAACAGAATAAGGAAAAACCTCAAAAGGTTCCAGACACAGCCCATTGCTTCCAGACAGCAATTAGAGCGCATGATGGGTCTGCTACAGTTTGCATCTATAACAGATCCAATACTCAGGTTGCAACTGAAAAACGTGAACAAATTTTGGATGTCACATGCACGAAAAAGGATGTGAGACATATCTCACAAAATGCATAAAAAACTTGATACTTCGGCCATGGACACGGAAGGAATCTCTGGCAAAACAGGTCACCCTGACTCCTCCATCTGTAAAAGTAACAATACACACAAATGCCTTGTTGACAGGTTGGGGAGAACATTGGGAGGACCATCAGGCAGCAGGGAGGTGGTCAGATACTCTAAGGAATTGTCATATCAATTTCCCAAACCTCCGGAACAGACACACATTCTGCTGGTCCTAGACAATACAACTGCAATGTCTTGCATCAAAAAATTGGGATCACGCTCACCTCCTCTCAATATGGTAATATTAGCCAATCTTCAGATGGCACAGGAAAAGAAGTGGCATTTGTCTGCAACTCACCTTACAGGGCCGCTCAATGTAATAGCAGACTTTTTGTCAAGAAACACGACAGCCTCAACAGTGGTCATTGGACAACCACTCTTTTCAAATAATATACAACCTACTTCCACAACCAGAAGTGGACCTGTTTGCCACATACAAGAATCACAAACCCCCAGTATATGTGTCCCCGAATGTGAACAATCAAGCAATAGTGAGAGATACCTTCCTACAGGACTGGAACAACCGAAAGACGATTTATCTTTTTCCTCCATTGTCCCAGATTTCAAAGGTTTTGAAAAAGCTCCTAACCTTCAAAGGAACAGCTTACCTAATAGCCCCAAATTGGCCAAACAGGCACTGGTTCATACTACAGCAGTGGACGAAGAGGTAAATTCCATTACCATCCGCTGTACTATCCCAGAAAGTAGGAGGGAAAGTCGTTTACGCATCCTCCTTTCTAAGCCGAGACCTTCATGTGAGGATTTTTTAAATAAAATCTACCGTGAAAACTACTCACCCAATATTGCTAGGTACCTAGTGCAAAAACTACGGACATCATCTGTCCGGCAATACCAATCCGTATGAAGAATATGGTTAGATTATATCCAGAGTGAGAGCCCAATCAAGATTTCTTCAGAAACACTAATGAATTTTCTTATACACCTCTTTAAAAGGCAAACATCTTGCAGTTACAACAATTATAGCATTCAAGGCTGCATTAAACAGAACCCTTGCTTTATGGATTTGGGATCAATTCCAACATAGAAGTTGTAACTTCCCTTCTGCGGTCTTTTTCTTTACGGAGACCTGCTCCCAAAAGACTTCCAATTACTTGGTCCCTGAATAAAGTACTCAAACTTTTATGTACTCCTCAATTCAACGGACCTAATGTAACCACCTCATGCATGCTTCAAAAAGCAATCTTCCTGGTAGCATTAGTATCAGGAGCACGTATTAGTGAATTGGGCCTCTTAGAGGGGGGGCGATATAACTCACACAAAACGGCTGATAACCAGTTATTGTTATCCCCTGGGCCATCATTCCTGGCCAAGAATGAGAATCCTTTAAAGAGGAAATCTATTATAAGAAAACTCAGCTTAGCAGACAAAATGTTATGCCCAGTTCAACACTTAAGTATTACCTAGAGGTCACAGAAAATGTTTCAGAAGGTCCAATTTTCCTACATCCTAGCATGAACAAACCACTCTCTCTACAAGGGATAAGAATAATTTTAGTGTCCCTCATTAAAAAAGCTAACCCACATTCCTTTCCTAGATCACATGATATTAGGAAAGAACTAAGTACATCATTGGCCTTTTTCAGAAATGTATCATTTGAAGAAGTTTCTGAATGTACTGGGTGGTCATCAGTCAGTATTTTTAAAACACTACTGCCATGAGCTGGAACAAATTCGAATGCACTGTGTATCAGTAGGCGGTATGGTTAGTCCTGACCCCATAGGCAACACGACAGAAAACCAGGGGTCTCCTTAACGGGTGGGTATGTTGACTATCGCGGGGGAAGGTGCGTAAAAGTCGCAACCATACCCATCATACTTAGGTAAGTCACCATAGAACTTTATGCTGAAAGTATATCTTATGTGTTTTTGTTATCTTATTTACTGAAACTAGTGGCTTGACAATGGACATGAAATTATTTAATCTTAAAACTTTGAGATATTTGGGATGAAAATTTGTGAGCTTAAGTTTTTCGTCACCTGTCAAATTTCTTTGTAATGCTCCTTTGAGGATGAAACAGCAACTACGCTATCAAATAACAGGTTTTGATGTAGGAAAAACCTATTTTTGGTAGTCGCTGTTAAGTCCTCAAAATCCCCCCACTTCCCTGACAAAAAACCATGGGATTTGGATAAAGGTACATCCTGTGTTGACCAACAGAGTAATGATTTGTGGTCTTTTTGCTGGCCCGAACATAAAACAAGATGGCCGATGCGCATGTGCAATAGTCACTTCTACAGGTTTTGATGTAGGAAAACTGGGTGCAGCTTTCGCTGAAGACGAGAAAAAATGCCTTCTTGTCTTTTGAGTCCATTATACTCTATCACTTGTCATAGTGTTTGTCATTATGGTATAATACCCGGCTAAAAGATATTTCTTTGATATTAGTCTGATCACCTTGGGGCGCTGGCGCACACCAGGGAGGGTAACTCCTTTGAGGACTCAACAGCGACTACCAAAAATAGGTTTTTCCTATGTCAAAACCTGTTTTTGTTACTTGTAAGAAAGTAAAAAACCCAAGCATATGGCAAACTGAGGTGCTACTGTACAATATTCATTGAAGAATTTAGGGTATCTATGCAAGAGTATAAAGGCCACTGATGTCAGAAATATTTTGATCTATCGATAGTACTACGTACTATAAAATCCTTTTAAGACAATATTACCCAAATCTCTTCTCTGAGAGCACTAGATGCAGTCAGTGGCAGTGTATTTTCAAAACATGTTTTGTATAAAAGTTTGAAAGTGTGTGGCCAGCCTAAGAATACAAATACTAATTTTAAATTACTTTTTATCAGTATCCACTGTATAAAATTGATATTGATTTCTTAATAGTACTGTACACGGGATCACCAAAAGTATAGTCAATATAATTATTTTACAGTAATTATGCATCATATCATACTTTCCAATCCAATAATGACAATTTCTATACCACCACTTACAGCATCTGATACTTTGTCCCGGATCAAAGTTACTGAACGTGGTAGAAAGAGTTGAAGGTCATTGTTGAAATCTTGATGGTGGCAACGCTGTTAAAGGGAGAAATAAAAATACAAACTGTATTTAGAAAAATAAAATTATTAATGGCAAAAAATACAATAAAAAATACAATTAATATTTTTACACAAAATACAACTCTATTCCTAACTTAATTGAACATGAAAAGTATTCCCCACGTAAAAAGAACATCAAATTGTAGTGAATGGTGCCTCCAGCAAGTGTATGGATGAATAGAAACAGCACCATCTTAGCAAAATTACATACTCTGTTCTGTATTGTACTATACTAAGTTGATACATATGTGTTATGTATGTAAGATAGTACTGATGTAATGAGCACGGCAAGATGTAGCTCCGTAGACATGTTCAGCTCAGAGCTATTGCACTCGCATTGCATCATGCTTAAATGTTAAATGTGTAACCAATTATTATTGTATTAGTATCGAATCCAACACACAGGTTTCGGTCCTGTAAATTCTACCTTACATATGTAGGATATGATTCCTTATTGTGTACTGACCTCCGATGCTCATGTTTGTTATGATCCTGTTATATCTCACAACAAACATGTTGATAGATGTCAAAAGTTTAGAAAGCTTTAGTATCGATAATTATGATCCTAAATCAGTGGGTACAAGATGGAAAAAGTTGATAGGCAACTTCCAGGTTTATTTAGAAGCACTAGGGAAAATAAATGAAAAGCAGCAGAAGGCTTTGTCACTTCATACTGCAGGTCTAGAAGTTCAGAAAGTGTACAATATTTTGAATCTAACAGATGATTCACTGCAGGACATGTTCAAGCCAATACGTAAATACTTTGAATCAGTTCACCCCAAGCATCAGAAGAATCAGGTGAGACAATAGACTAGATTGTTAAAAATTTAGTCTGACAACTTGTGAATCTGTGGATCTAGAAGACAGGTTAATAGAGCAAGTTATAAAAAAGAAGTAACTGCAGGGGCTTACAAAAATAAATTGCTATGAGAGAAGAGGCTAACCTGGTAAGACTTCTGGAAATAGCAAGAGCATTAGAAACAACTAAATATCAGCCATTTGTCACTGTGGGTTAAGACTCATTATGACAGCAGTAACCACGTAAATCATGCAGCCTATAAAAAGTTGCTAACAAGCAAAAAGTAAGCCTAGCCCTAGTATATCCAAGTATAACAGGTAAAACTACTGCATACTCGCAAAAAAATCAAGAAACATGATATTGTTAAGATACAATAAAGTTTTGTACATACTTACCTGGCAGATATATACTTAGCTATAGACTCCGTCGTCCCGACAGATTCGAATTTCGCGGCACACGCTGCAGGTAGGTCAGGTGATCTACCGCCTTCCCCTGCCGCTGGGTGGCAGGAATAGGAACGATTACCGTTCTAAGAACCAGGATTTTCTCTTCCACCTGTCTCCTGAGGGGAGGTTGGGGGCTGGGTGGCCATCAATCGTATATATCTGCCAGGTAAGTATGTACAAAACTTTATTGTATCTTAACATGATATTGTTAAACTACAATAAAGTTTTGTACATACTTACCTGGCAGATATATACTTAGCTATAGTCTCCGACGTTTCCGACAGAATTTCAAATCTCGCGGCACACGCGACAGGTAGGTCAGGTGGTCTACTACCTTAACCCGCCGCTGGGTGGCGGGCGTATGAACCAATCTATCTCTCCAGCCAGATTTTTTCTCTTTCACCTGTCTCCTGAGGGGAGCTGGGTGGGCCATTAGACGTATATATCTGCCAGGTAAGTATGTACAAAACTTTATTGTAGTTTAACAATATCATTTTTGTACATGAACTTCCCTGCCAGATATATACTTAGCTGATTGGCACCCTTGGTGGAGGGTAAGAGACAGCTAAAGTAATAAGGAGAGATAAGAAACAACTGATGTTGTAGGATATAATAACCTTGGTTCTTACCTGTTCAGGCAGAAGACTTCATTGATATTATCTCTGAGTCTGCGTTGCCTGGAGAGCTACAGCTAGGACGTGACCTGATGCTGAAAGACTCTCGGATCTACCACTGGGATATGTGATCCCTTTGTGTGGTAGAATCCAAGTCGGATCCTGTTAAAGGGAGTTCGTCCCCTATTCTTAAACAGGTCCTAACCACTACTACTGCAAGGAGCCACACTCATCAGACCACCTAACCAAACTACTAAAGATTAGTATTACGACCTAAAAAGAGATGCCTTCATGGCATCCTCTTTAAGGCAACCAACAACACAAATACAAGGGGGAAAAATTTATACTACTAAACAGGATGAGTTCCAGCTCCCTGCCCCAGCACTGAATCCGCAGATACGTACGGGCCCAAGGCGAAGCATTTTTCATAAGTGATTCTCACATCACGTAAGTAGTGGTTCGCGAACACTGACTGACATCTCCAGAATGTTGTCTCCATCAGATTTCGCACGGACATATTCTTGTTGAAAGAAGAGAAGTTGCTATGGCTCTTACTTCGTGTGCTTTCACTTTAAGAAGCCTAAGATGTTCTTCTCTGCAGGATCCGTGTGCTTCTTTGATGAGGCTTCTCAAGAAGAAGGACAATGCGTTTCTCGACAATGGACGAGTAGGGTCTTTTACTGAACACCACAGGACCTCTCGGTTGGCTTTCAGTTGCTCTTTTCTTCTAAGGTAGTATTTCACCATTCTCAACTGGGCAAAGAAAGGGTTCTCTCAGGGTTCTTATTTTCCTAACCAAAGAAAGATAACCCAACCCGAATCTCGAAGGTTCTTGGGCCATGGACTTGATGGGTTCTCATTCTTTGCAAGAAAACCAGGAAGGAAAGAGCAAATGAGAGAGTCCTCCTTAAAACCCACATTACCATCAATCGCCTGAAGCTCACTCACTCTTCTGGCGGCAAGCTAGAGCCATCAAAAACAGAGTCTTCCTGGTAAGGTCTCTGAATGAGGCTGAATTAGGGGGTTCAAACCTAGAGGACCCAAGGAATTGAAGGACTACTTCCAAATTCCAGCTAGGTGTCTTAGGATACTGCATTTTCGTTGTATTAAACGACCTAATAAGGTCCTGTAGGTCTTATCTTCCGATAAGTTGAGGCCTTTGCCCTGAAGACATTGCCCAACATACTACGATAGCCTTTAATCGTCGAAACGACTAAGCCACATTCTTGTCTTAAGAATAAAAGAAGTCTGCAATTTGATTCACAGAGGTACTGGAAGAGGAAACGAAACGTTATTCCTCTTGCACCATCTTCTGAAGACATCCCACTTCGATTGGTACATCGTATGTGGAAGACCTCCTCGCTCTAGCGATTGCCTTAGCAGCTGCTGACGAAAAGCCTTTCGCTCTGACCAGTTTCTGGACAGTCTGAAGCCAGTCAGGACTGAGAGCGGGGAGGTTTTTGTGTTTTAATTGGTACCTGTTGAAGTGGGGGGGCTGCTCGGAGTAGATCGCTCCTTAGAGGAAGCGATCTTGGAAAATCCACTAGCCATTCCAGCACCTCTGTGAACCAATCTTGTGCTGGCCAAAAGGGAGCTATCAAAGTCATCCTCGCGGAATCTGACTCTGCGGAACTTTTTTAAAGTCAACCCCAGAATCTTGAAGAAGGGGGAAACGCGTATACATCGAGTCCTTTCCAATCGAGTAGGAGAGGTCTATCCCTATTGCTCCTGGATCCGAGATGGTGGGAGAAGCAATACAGATCCAGTCTTTTGTTCTTTGCAGTTGCAAACAGGTCTAAGAGAGGCCTGCCCCACAACTTCCAAAGGCTCTGGCAAACATCTTGGTGCAGAGTCCACTCTGGTGAAGGACCTGATCTTTTCCTCTGAGGAGATCTGCCCTTACATTTCCTTTCTCCTGTACGAATCTGGTGAGAAGTTTTATCCCCCTTTCCTTCTGTCCACAGAAGAAGATCTCTTGCTGTTTCGTACAGAGAGAAGGAATGCGTCCCCCCCTGTTTCCTGATGTATGCCAGAGCCGTGGTGTTGTCCGAGTTTATTTGCACAACTGCTCCTGTCACATCTGACTCGAACTCCTTCAGAGCAAGCACAGGCTATTAGTTCTTTCCTGTTGATGTGCCAGGAAGACTGGTCCCCATCCAGGTTCCTGACACCTCCTTGGTTCCCAGAGTCGCCCCCCAACCTGTTTCCGACGCATCGGAGAACAACACCAGGCTGGGTTTCTGGGATTGAAGAGGCAGTCCCTGCGAGAACTTGTCGGGATCCGCCCACCATGCTAACTCCTTCTTGATTTGAAGAGTAATTGACAGGGAGAACTTCAAATCCTGAGAAGGACGACTCCATTCCGATGAAGAAGAATTGGAGCGGTCTCAGGTGCAACCTTCCTAGGGAAACAAATTGCTCCAGTGAGGAGAGCCGTCCCCAGCAGACTCATCCACTCCCTCACTGTGCATACTTCTTTCCCTAAGAAGGTTGTTACTTTTTCGAGTCCCCCGGCTATCCTCTCCTGTACGGAAAAGCCCGAAAACTCAGAGAGTTCATCTGGATCCCCAGATAAACGCACTCTTGAGCGGGAATCAGACTTGACTTCTGCAGATTGACCAGAAGTCCTAAGGAATAAGTCAAATCCAGGGGTGGGTTTTCTTCAAGTCCTTCAGACAACGATCTCTGGAATTGGCCCTTATAAGCCAATCGTCGAGATAGAGCGAAATCCTCACCCCTTCCAGGTGAAGCCATTGTGCCACATTCCTCATGATGGCCGTAAAGACTTGGGGGGCCGTGGAGAGGCCAAAACACAGGGCCCTGAATTGGAAGATTCTTCCCCCCATCATGAATCTTAGAAACTTCCTCGAGGAAGGATGGATTGGTACGTGGAAGTAAGCGTCCTGTAAGTCCAAGGACACCATCCAGTCCCCTGGACGGAGTGCTGCTAACACCGAGGCATGGTCTCCATCGTGAACTTCTTCTTTTCTACGAAGAAGTTCAGGGCGCTTACATCCAACACCGGTCTCCATCCCCCTGAGGATTTCGGAACTAGGAACAGGCGGTGTAAAAGCCTGCCGAAAGATGATCTGCCACTAGTTCGATCGCCTCCTTTTCTTTTAGCATCTGATCTACCGCTAGTCGGAGGGCTTGATTCATGATGGGGTCCCTGTATCTGGCCGTCAACTCCCTCGGGGTATTCGTCAAGGGAGGCCTCGAAGAGAACGGGATTAGATAGCCCTTCCTCAAAATTGACAGGGTCCAGGCATCTGCGTCTTTCTGGGCCCAGACTTCTGCAAACTGTAAAAGCCTGGCGCCTACAGTTGTCTGAAGGACTTGAGTCTTACTTGGGAGGTTTGATTGACTTCGTAAAAGTCCTCCCTCTTCTGTTTGGTTTCCGACCTCTGAACGAAGAGGATCTAGAGGTAGATGTCCCTCGAAAGGGTTCCTGAGAGGTCGGCTTAGCTTTCTTTGTCTTAGTCTGGAAGGTAGGGCGCGGCTTCCTTGCAGGACTGTGCTAGAAGGTCCTGCGTAGCTTTGGCAGAGAGAGCCTTCGAAATGGTCTTGAACCAGGTGTTTAGGAAACAGCTGTGTAGAGAGAGGGGCAAAAAGCAAAGACGATCTCTGAGCATGTGAGAACCGACTTTGTTAAAAATGAGCAAAAACTGATCTTTTCTTCAAGACCCCTGCTCCAAACAGTGAAGCTATTTCGCTGGCCATCTCTCACCGATTTATCCATACAGGATAAGACACAATTCAAATCCTCCGGAGAAAACGTGTCCGGTCCTTGAGTTTTCTTGGCTAGGACTCCGAGGGACCCAATCGAGAAAGTTGAAAACTTCCAAGACTCTAAAAATGCCTTTTAGAATGTGATCCATTTCATTCATTGCCCACGTAGTTCTGGCCGAATTCAAAGCTGATCTTCTAGTGGCTGTCTCTACTAGTGCCGAAAAATCTGGCGTCAGCTGAAGACGGAAGGCCCAGTCCCAAGGGTTCTCCTGTCTCATACCAAAATCCTGTCCTTCCTGAAAGCTTCGACGGAGGGAAGCAAACATTGTTTTCCCCGCTTCCTCTTTAGTACGCATCCATGAAACCGAAAACTCTTGAGCGCTTTCTTCATAGAAAGAGTCGGCTTCATTCTCACACACGAAGATCCTTTCGTTGCTTTCGCTGTGGAGAACAACGAGTGTGGAGAAGGAGGAGCAGTAGGGCTCAAAGACTCTCCGAACTCCTGAAGGAGAAGTTCTGTGAGCTTCTTGTACGAAGAAACTGTTGCCGATGTATTAGTTTCTTCCTCAGAGGCTTCCTGGTCTTCTTGAGGAGGAGAACGGGGATGAGGATCCTTATGAGAATCCTTAGATGATTTCCTAGCTGGGGTACAGTGCGATGAAGGAGACAAACGTCTTGAATGAGAGAAGATTCCAAAGTAGAAAGGCGTACAGGAGAACGACGAGTTTGTAAAGAAGGACGCTTATCCGAAAATTCTTAGTCTAAACTAAACTCGCATTCTCTAGAAAGAACCACGTCTGATTCCCTAGGGAAACCTACGAGAGGGAGAGCGCCTGCTAAGATCCTGTCGCCGATCGTGAGAGAGCGGCTACTAGGCGCCGAGCGCCTATCTGTCACAGGGCGCTTAGTGGAATCCTGGCGCCTACCAAGCGGCGAAACGTTGCTAAAAATAGGTGGGCGCCTTTCAGGAGCAGGGCGCTTTAGAGGCTCTTGATGCCTACGAAGCGGAGAGCGGCTGCTACGCTCCGAGCGCTTAAACGAAACAGGGCGTTCTGCGAGATCTTGGTCCTTACCAAGGGGAGAACGTCTGTAAGGCTCCGAGCGCCTAACAGAATCAGGGCGCTTGAGGCGTTCTTGACTTCTAGCAAGAGGAGACCGATCAGGAGTAGGGAGTCTCGAGAACGAAGAGCGCCTACTAGGAGAACGAAGCAAACGAGGATCAAGGTGTCTTTCTCCAGGAGAACAGCTACTAAACGAATGACGCTTACCAGGAGCAGGGCTCCTACTAGACTCTTGATGTCTTACAGGGGAGGAGCGAACTCCGTGCGATGAGCGCCTACCAGTCACGTTATCCGACGCCCGACTACAGTAGTCGGAAGGAGAAGTGCGCTACTTTCAGAAGGGCATTCCCTAGGTTCTCTGAGAAGACGAGGAGAAGAAAGAAGAGACGGAGACGACGAACCAAGTCTTCTATGACCTGAGCGACTCTCTCTTCTTGCACGAACTCTAGAAGAAGGAGAAACAGAAGGGGCTGAGCGTCT
Source organism: Macrobrachium nipponense (assembly GCF_015104395.2). Classification (NCBI taxonomy): domain Eukaryota; kingdom Metazoa; phylum Arthropoda; class Malacostraca; order Decapoda; family Palaemonidae; genus Macrobrachium; species Macrobrachium nipponense. Next base: position 23,772,807 of record NC_087222.1, read on the forward strand.
ACCCAGAGGCAGGAATCCGATTTGAGGAAATATCTTCATAGTCCAAGGAGCCGCCTATCCGTCGAATGGCGTCTCGACACCTCCGAGGCGGGAGTGGTGTTCCTCTCGTGAAATGTTACGATGAGTAGAAGAATCCTCAAAAGAAGGAGAACGCCGATTACAAGGAGAGCGCTCTTCCGACGAACGCGCCTCGATCTCTTGATCGGGAGAGACAAATCCTTCCTTCTACGCGATCTCGATGCCAAGGAGTCCGCCAAGGCTGTGATCTGAGCTTGTAGGCCCACTAGTACTCGAGAAGGAGAGTCCCCAGGATCTTCTTCCGAAGCAAGCTCAGCGCGAGGCGGCGGGAGAAGGAGGGCGATCACCGGATCTCCTAGGCTTCTTTGCGCGCAAGGAAGCTACATCAGAAAAGTCTTCTGGGCTGGACGCTAACGTACTGAAGGGAGCCTCCGCAGCCCTCTTCAACGGGCGTGACGCCTCCTTAGAGCTCCACCCACGCTTCGCGAAGGAGAAGAGGATGACGAAAAACAAAAACCTGCGAAGAATATTCTTCTTCTTACGATCCAAGGCAGCCTGGGAGCGAACTTCAGATCTTGGCCGAGGGGACGCCTGACCGGTGGGGCTCTCCCTAGCCCTCCTGCGGCTTTCGACTTTTCCTCCTCCACTGGAACTGGGAGTCTGGAAGAGGTCTAGGCCTGGAGGCACTAAGGAGCCGGTCAGACGCACCCTCCCACATCACTGGGTACACTGCACTTATCATCACTGACACTCTTACCTTGCTCAGTACGAAGATTCTTGTCTTCCTTAGAACACAAGGAAGCTTTTGAGGCCGCCGCCTCCGAAGACGAATCTACGGCTTCGGTGCGGGAGCAGGAGCTGAGACCTGGGAGGAAGGTTCTAAAACTACATTAATGTTAGTTTCATTCTCACTCATTCTCGACCTGCTCGAGGTCCTTGAAGAAGCTTTACGTACCCTATCCCTTTCAAGTTTCCTAATATAAGCAGAAAGAGCCTTATATTCATCTTCGTTCAAAACCTCACACTCTTGACACGGGTTACTAAACGAACATTCATTCCCCCTACATTTAACACAGAAAGTGTGAGGGTCCACCGCAGCTTTCGGTAACCTCACCTTACATCCATCGGTCACACATACTCTAAACAAAACCGGAGTTTTGGAAACAGAATCAAAATCAGACATTCTACCGGAAAATCCAGCGCAAAGTCAATAACGGTCCACAATCAGCGTATGCCAAGCCAACATAGAGCGAATACGTCACCAAAATGTTCAAATCAATCCCCAGGCAAGCGAGAAATGAAGAATATATCGGAAGAAACGACAACAGTTGTTATCGCTTCAGCGACAGAAAAAAATCTGGCTGGAGAGATAGATTGGTTCATACCCCGCCACCCGCCACCAGGCGGGTAAGGTAGACCACCTGACCTACCTGTCGCGTGTGCCGCGAGATTTGAAATTCTGTCGGAACGTCGGAGACTATAGCTAAGTATATATCTGGCAAGGGAAGTTTCATGTACAAAAAATATCATTTTTGTACATGGAACTTACCCAGCAGATATATACTTAGCTGATTGACACCCTTGGTGGTGGGAAAGAGACAACTATTTACTGAATAGACAGGTAAACAACATACGTTGTAGGTAATAAATAAATAAAACCTTGGTTCCTACTGATCAGGCAGGCGGAAGACTCCATGGCTAATGCCTAGGAATCTGCTTCGCCTCAAGAGCCTCAGCGAGGATGTGACCTATGGCTAAGAGTTTCTTGTGGGTCTGTCGATGGGTCTTATCCATTTACTCGACAGAGCCTCTTACATGACAATATGCCTATGCCTAGTGGCATAATTAAGGAGCACAACACCGATCCCGATCACCTGATCCTAACACGAGGGTTAGTGCTTAAGTTGAAAAGAGTTATCTACAAACTCCTTTCAAACAACCCAAAGAAAAAACACGACGTTAAATAAAATTTAACTCACTAGTTAAGGATCAGTATCTGCTCCCTATCCCAGCAATGTATCCGCAGACACGTATCAACCAAGAGAGAAGGATCCCTCGAAGGTTATCTTGACATCCTTCGGATAATGGGAAGTCAACACAGAGTTGCATCTCCCGTATGTTGAACAGCTAATATGTCCTTATGACATATTGTTAGGGAAAGAACAAGAATTCGGAAAAGCTCGCACTTCATGCGCTTCTTTTAATTCTCAAGCTGTTTGAAGGAATCATCAATGCACTTATCAAGTGCTTATGAGATCACAATGTCTCAAAGAAGGCCAGGGCGTTCTTTGATATAGATCTCTTCTGGGTGAAGCCTGGAGCCTGGCTAGCGCTTCGTGCCTGGCAGGCGCCTAGCGCCTGTCTAGCGCCTCGCGCCTGGCTGGAGCTTTGCGCCTGAATGGCGCCTAGAGCCTCGCGCCTGGATGGCGCCTTGCGCCTGGCTGGTGCCTGATTGGCTCCTCCTTCCTGGCTAGCGCCTCGCGCCTGGCTGGTGCCTTGCGTCTGGCTGGTGCCTTGCGCCTGGAAGGCACCTGGAGCCTGGCAGAAGACTTCATGATTACTGTCTATGAGTCTGCGTGCCTCAAGAGTTTCAGCGAGGTAGGGACCTATGACTGACAAACCCATCTGGATCATGTCAATGGGGGCTAGCCCGCTTACACGACAGAGCCTTCTCGGATCGTGCCAATGGGGGCTGACCCACTTACATGGCAGAGCCTTACCCGTATCATACAACGGGTGGGACCTAGCCCTCTTACATGACAGAGCTTTAGGTTTCTCTTTACTGGAAGGAGCCTTGCGTCTGGATGGATCCTCAATCCTGACTGGAGCCTAGCCTTGAAGGAGCCTGGCACCTGGATGGCGCCTGGCTGGCTTCTAGAGCCTGGCTGGCTTCTAGAGCCTGGCTGGCTCCTAGAGCCTGGCTGGCTCCTAGAGCCTGGCTGGCTTCTAGAGCCTGGCTGGCTCCTAGAGCCTGGTTGGCTCCTAGAGCCTGGCTGGCTCCTAGAGCCTGGCTGGCTCCTAGAGCCTGGCTGGCTTCTAGAGCTTGGCTGGCTCCTAGAGCCTGGTTGGCTCCTAGAGCCTGGCTGGCTCCTAGAGCCTGGCTGGCTCCTAGAGCCTGGCTGGCTCCTAGAGCCTGGCTGGCTCTAGAGCCTGGCTGGCTCCTAGAGCCTGGCTTGGCTTCTAGAGCTTGGCTGGCTCCTAGAGCCTGGCTGGCTCCTAGAGCCTGGCTGGCTCCTAGAGCCTGGCTGGCTCTAGAGCCTGGCTGGCGCCTCGCGCCTGGTCTTGGCTCCTCCACACTTGCTGGAGCTTCGAGCTTGGAAGAGTCTCTAGGCTGTCTGGCGATGTCCACATCGGACACTCTTATATCTGTCCGATTTGTTCGCACCTCTGGCGCATTTGCGCCAGGTGGAGGCCCGCTCCTTCTCAGTATCCGACCATGACAGAGTTCCTTGGAACTGTCCGCCTCTGGCGTTTTTCGCCTGTATTGGCATTTGGCGCTTGGCTGGCGCTACATTGTCCGAGAGTCCTGAACAACCACATAGTTTATCAGGAGACTGGAGAAGGGTGGAAGAAATTCTTCCCCTTTGAGCTTTTGGCCCCTGGCAAGGGGAGGTGATTTTAGTCAGCTACACGCAGTAGACGACAGGATATCTAACAATACGAGAGAGAAGAGTCCTTCCTCCGAGGAGATCCTTCGTGAACACTTCTTTTGCTAACGAGATCTCTTCTTACATGTTGATGAGGTTCCTCGTTGCAGAATCTTCCCTATCCTTGCCCGAAGGAAGGGAAGGAGTCTGGAAGTCGAAGGAGACTCTGAGCTGAAATTGGGCGGAACCCTGATTTCTAGCTCTTATTGTATCCTTCTGAATACCTTCTGGGAAGCATTTTGAGTCCTCATCGCACCCCGAAGACTCTGTAGGCAAACGTTTAAACCATCTCTTCTTCTGTAGATGAAAATGTAAGTACCCTGCCTGGGCAACTAAACTTCTATCTGAAAGCGTTGCGTCAGGAATAGAGGGATTTATTTCTTTTGCCATACATACTATGCTGGCAAGAACTCATTGCCGAGTCTCCATTGAATCTGATGCGAGATTCCAATGCACAAAAAATTCACTTGTCTTCTTGGTCGTTTAGGGCTAGAGAAACAAAGAATTCCTTCATAAACTTCCTCAAAGAAGTTTGATGAGGAGCAGTTCCATTTTGTCGGAACACGGAATCTGTGGCCACAAAAAAAAAAAAAAAAAAAAAAAAAAAAAAATCCCATTCGAAGTACATATATCCTACTCTTGACGTATTGCGGTATCGTATAAGATCCCGAAGATCTTAATCCTCTGTTATCTCTAATTCCCCTTGTAGAGACAGAGTATGGCCTTTTACTGCGTTCTTTGATAGCAGATATATACATAGGTGATTCTTCCCTCTGAAAGTGAAGAAAAAACCTCGCTATGTGGTTCACAGAGGTATCGAAGAGGACAGTTTCCTCATTCCATCTAGCACGATCTGCAGCAATTCTATGTTTGATGAGGAGCAGTTCCATTTTGTCGGAACACGGAATCTGTGGCCACAAAAAAAAAAAAAAAAAAAAAAAAAAAAAAATCCCATTCGAAGTACATGATATCCTACTCTTGACGTATTGCGGTATCGTATAAGATCCCGACGAAATCTTAATCCTCTGTTATCTCTAATTCCCCTTGTAGAGACAGAGTATGGCCTTTTACTGCGTTCTTTGATAGCAGATATATACATAGGTGATTCTTCCCTCTGAAAGTGAAGAAAAAACCTCGCTATGTGGTTCACAAGAGGTATCGCAAGGAGGACAGTTTCCTCATTCCATCTAGCAGATCTGCAGCAATTCTATGTCTTAGCCATGACTATTGTCATTTACCTTGAAAAAACCTCTCATTCATGTCCACTTCTGGTCAGTCTGCACACGGACAGACTCCAGAGTGGAGAGGTTTTTATAGGTCTATTTATAATAGATTCTGATAGAATATCCAGATACTCTTGGAAAAACGCCTTACGAAACATGCTGTTGAGAAGGAACGTGACTTCTTTCTGTGAAATCCAACCTCTCTAAGGCCAAATGAGGCATACATCCTCTCTTCCTTTGACGCCCAATTATCTTAATATCTGTTAAGAATTTATAACTAGGGAAAAAAAGGCTAAAGTTTAAATTTATTCCCCTTCTTTAAATTTAAAGATGTTATTATATTGCTACCTATCTTGGGTTCGAGGAAAAAAGGAAGCAGTCTAAAGGAAGCCTGTTCGTCTTCTACCTTACAAAGAGATCTATGAAGAAGACTTTCCGCAGGTTCTCACAACTCTTTTCAATAAATGTTAGACATACGTTAACAGTTATTATCTTCGATCGAGAAGGTTCTCACGGACATGCAAAATCTTGCATCGAACCTCTTTAAGGATCGTTACGTTCCGTGTCTGTTCCCAAATAGGTTCTCTTTTGTTAACGCGAACAGGGGCGAAAAAAGAGATTCTCGATGCTCTTTGCGATATGAGTGTGTCGTGGAATTGGCCTAAGTGATTAAAAATGATATTGTTATGATACAATAAAGTTTTATGCATACTTTACCTGGCAGGTATATATATGCTGTATTTTCTGAAGTCCGACAGAATTTAAAAAACTTCCGACACACGCAGTGGTCGGCCAGGTGGTTAGTACCCATTCCCGCCGCTGGGAGTCGGGGGTATCAGGAACCATTCCCATTTTCTATTCATAATTTTTATTTCCACTGTCCCCTGAGGGGAGGTGGGTGGGTACTTGAATATATATATATCTGCCAGTTAAGTATGAACAAACTTTATTGTATCATAACAATATCATTTTGCTCATGAAACTTACCTGTCAGATACGTATATATATAGTTGAACCCCACCGTTGGAGGTGGGAAGGGACAGAATAGAAGGATTTTGGGACACAAATGCATGCAGATGATTTACATCTTGGTTCCACCTGTTAGCATAGCCGACTTCGTGATTACTGTCACCCAAGTCTGCTTCTGCTTTACTAGAGTTGCCAGCGAGGTAGAGACCTATAAAGCTGGTGCACTCCAGATGATCTGTCAACGGGGGCGTGACCACAATGTGACTAGACCATATTGACCATACCATGAGGGCTAAGAAGTAAAAAAAAAATATATATATATAATTATATATATCACCACCTGACCAACCTAGCCAAAGTTAATGTGTGTTAACTAAGGCTTTCAGAGTTAAGAAGTCGCCGTTGTCAGCGACTCCACAACTAAATTAAGAGCTCTTCCTAACCACTACAGGATAGGATGAGTAGTACTTCTTGCCCCCAAGATTGTGTCTGCAGACACGTATGGCCCTAGCGAGCAGCAGATCTCATATGCCATCTTCACATCTCGCAGGGAGTGTGAAGTGAACCCAGAGTTGCTTTGCTAAAATATGGTACTCAGGATGTTGCTGAGTGCCATGCTCTGTTGAAATGCTTCCGAGGCCGCGCCCTCACCTCGTGAGCATTCAGATAAAAAGATTTCAAATCTTTGTGCAAACACAATGAAGGAGCATTTTTTTTTTTTTTTTTTTTTTTGAAAGAACTCCTTAACCCTAAAACCAGGGTGTACTTCGATATGGGCAAGTCTGGTCTTTTTCGGAACATTGCAGATTGCCCGACTGACTTCGACTTTCTTGATTTTAAGTAGATAAAACTTGAGAGACCTGACAGGGCACAGGACTCTCTCTGGCTCCTCCCCACTAACTTGTGCCATCCTTGCTTCCAAGATCCTGGCCCAAGGACAAAAAGGGTTTCCATTCTTAGGCCATAACGAAAGGCTTAGAGAGCACACCTCCTTGTGTTCTCTAAAGCCAAAACTTGTGACGATGGCTTAAAATCTCACTAACCCTCTTTGTCGTATCTAGGGTGGTTAGAAAAGAAGGCCTTCCTGATCACATACAAGAAGTTAACAGGCAGGAGAGGTTCGAATGCTTTGACATCAAGAACTTCAGACTACGTTCTGTACTAAAGTCAGGTGAACGACCAGTTTGACCAGTCAGACGAATCAAGGACAGCAAGGCTGTACCCTGAAGACCAAAAGGCACTATTCTTAGCTGAAGGATGAGTGTCTGGACTGCCTGGGCGATTCAATCTAAGCAAACCTTGGGGGTGTATCAACGCAACCCAACGTCGTCCGCAATCGACTTCGTAAATAAGAAACTCAGGGCATCTATATGTCGCCTGATCTCGCACGAGTGTCTGACTCCGAGAAAACAGGCGAGATAAAAAGTAGATGGTGAGCTAGAATCGAGATTCCACAGACCTCAATGATCGTGAAGGTCTTTGTTGTTTGACAGATGCAAATCTGTCAAACAACATTCTCTGTTGTCTGTTCGCACTGGCAGAATTTTCAAAACTCTCGGCAACCGCTAGACCACTGGTAGTTCAGGTGATCTCCCCACGTTCCCGTGGCGCTGGTACTTGGAACTAGTATTCCCGTTTTCCTCAGATTTTCTCTGAACCCTGTCTCCTGAGGGGAGGAGGGTGGGAATTTAATTATATATACCTGCCAGGTAAGTATGCATAAAACTTTATTGTATCATAACAATATCATTTTTATGCATGACACTTACCTGGCAGGTATATATATAGCTGATTGACACATTTGGAGGTGGGTCACAGACAGCAATATCGTCATAATTCAAAAATTAACTAATTTTTTAAATTTTTATTTATTTTTAAGTTCCTTACCTGCTAAGGTAGCTGACTCGTAGGTCCTGCCTCTTAGCCTGCTAAACCTTAGTAGCTCTCACTAGGATGTGACCTGTTTGTTGAGAAAGCTAACAACAAGGGTCTGACCAACTGGACGTGACCAATTTGTTGACAGGAAACCCTAGCCCTCTCTTACCAGGGGCATTCATGCTAGGATAAAGTTAGACCACCTGAACCACACACAAAGCTAACGTAACACATTACACCTTCACATTACTGAAGAGGAAATAACCCTCTCAGACAACCATAAAAAGAACACCACTTAATTAAAATACCTAGCATGTTAGTAATCTATCGAGACGATTCGTACGGACTTTTGCAATCCTGTAACGAACCTCTAGATGATTGTTACATTCTACGCCTGTTGTTATAATAGGCTCTTTCTCGTAAACTCGAGCAGGGACCGAGAGAAGATACTTCTTAAGATATGAGAGAGCTGTGGAATATCAGAGTTGATGTGGACCACTGGTTCCAAAAACTCGTTTCGAGGACTGGAGGGACGACCGAATTGCATTTACTTCTTTCAGATTAAGATCCAGGACATCTGAAACACTATCCAGATGTCCGGCACCTCCTTCTATCATGACGCACTGAGATGTTCAGAATAATTCCTAGATCTTGAATAATATTTCAGTTTCCCGGTAGTAAAAAACTGTGGTCTGAATTGCAGTCTATTCGGGGAAACAAACTTCTTCAGGAAGGAAATGGTCCCCAGCAAGCTCATCCATTCCCTCCCCGAGTATGCTTACTTCCCTATAAGGCTGCGCTTTGCCTAAGCAGGAGAGCATATAAAAGTGCAATGTTGCGGTAGACTCGTAGTTCTATACCGTGCGGTAACGAGCACCGAAAGGATTAAGAGATAACTCTGTTGAACACTAGTAAGGCAAAACTAATGCAACGTTTATTCATTCACGTAAGAAATCCCTCAATCTTAGGCTAAAGTCCGTGATTGTAGGACAGAGATACAGTTAGTCAGTCAATCCCGCAGGAGAGACGTAACCGCCAGCACAAGAGATACGGTTAGTCAGTCAACCCCGCAGGAGAGAGAGACGTACCTACCGCGCATGACCGCGCACGATCTGTTACTGGCTCGGTTGGAACTTGGACAGTCAGACACAGCAGCAGCCAGCAGCTTACGAACGTCGTCTCTTAACTTTATGTCTGGGTTGCCAGCTACCCTATTCTACGAAGAAATAGGTCCGTTATTTTTTGAACAAAAAGAGACTCTCAAAGCTGGTATATTTAAGCGAAACAGAAAACGCTAAATATATAGATGCGTTTGTGTCGTCAGACTACCATACAACGGTAAAAGATAAATCGGAAACTCCTGGAAGGCTGCAGGGAGTGACGATTAAATGTCCTTAAAATAGTAGACAATAGACCTCTCGGTTGCCATCCGAAGAGGTAACTACAGCAAGAAGTGTGGATGACTTGAACCAACCAGTAGTAAAATAACGCAAGGCAAAAAAAATTTTATTATATCACATAAAGTTTGTTCATACTTACCTGGCAGACTATATATAGCTGAATTCGGAAATACAGCTACATACATATCTGACAAGCAAGTTTCATGAACAAAACTTAGCAGAATCGAAGCAGACAGCTCAAGCTTCTTAAGATACTGGACATAAGCGTTCATTGACGTAGTCTACCAGTCTATTTCTTGTACGAGTCTGCGAATGAGGAAGGAGAGCTCTTCCGAACCTTGTCCTTATTCGCTTACGCAATATCAAGTTAATGAGATGTTTGTCAATGAGAACTAACCCATTAACGGTACAGAGAGATATTTTGTCAATGAGGGAGACCCACTTACTTGACAAAACGATAGTATATTGTCAATGGGGGAAAGTCACTGAATTGACAAAACGTAATCCAGGAAGTCGAGCCTTTTATTTTTCGATTCCCGTCTCAAACAAGGAAGGGACAAGAATCCTGTTTAAGAGACTGGGCTTACGGTAGGTAGAACGACGATGCTCAATCGGCATGGAAGTCTCGACTAGAAACTAACAAAATCTATTCATCTGAAAAACCCTTTCAGATGGTCTAAAAAGCTTTAAATTTATTGGCAGTATGGCAAAGGAAGTCCTGTCTTGCGCTTTCCTGAAGAGCGTCCTTTTGATGAGTGCCTTTGCAAGAATCCTACTGAACGTTGCCGAAAATCCTGACGTTCAGGACGTCGAGCCTTTACATAACCCGTAACTGTCTTATCTCAAAGTCTTGACTGAGGTAGAGAAAACGAGATCTTCCCTTGAGCTTTCCTTAACTCCATCACCTTTGCAAAAAGCAATATAATATTGACAGAGACCTCTTGAATTCACGAAACCCGAGGTCTTGCTGGGTTTCGAAGACGAAGTTCTGTCACTTTTCTTGAGGCTCAAATCTTAAACAAGAGCTTGAAGAGTTCAACAGAAACATTCTGGTGCGCGCTCAGCGTCCACTGGCGAGACGCCGGCGTCCACTGGCGAGACTCGGCGTCCACTGGCGAGGACGCTCGGCGTCCTGGTGCTGCGCTCGGCGTCCACTGGCGAGGACGCTCGGCGTCCTGGTGCGCGCTCGGCGGCCACTGGCGAGGACGCTCGGCGTCCACTGGTGAGTGCGTCCATCCGAGCGTCCTGTTCAAGCCGATCGTCCAAATAAGCGTGCAGAAAAGCGTCACGCTCCTGACAGGCGTCAAAACAAGCGAGAGAAACTGCCTTCTTTTTCCTATTTCTTGGTGGAAAGAAGTACACGTGATCAGGCAACTTTCGCCTTCTTCTCACTGAAACACTTAACGAGGGAGAAGGGACGTGAAGCGTCCTCTTCTATAAAGCTTCTTAGAGGCGCGAGTCCTTCCGAGAGCTCCAACCCTTGTGCGGGGAGGACGCCTCGGAGGACGAGAAGCAATCCTTCAGGATTCGTGCATGTGCAACGCACTTTGGCAGTCTGGGGATTTTCATCAGAAACTGCCGAAGGCACGCCAGATCGGTGGGGTTCCCTGTAACCCTCCTTCGGCTTTCGACATGCCCTCTCCCTTGGTTCTGGGAGTTCGACAGAGGTCTAGACCTAGAGGCGTTATAAGGCCGTATGACGCACCCTCCACTACACAAGGGGCACTGTCACTACATTTAGCCACTTCACTAGTACACTAATTTCACTTATTTCCCCAGTTTTGTGCAAGTCTTATACCCAGTTTGGAGGGTAAACATACTAATTGACAACACTGATAAACAATTGAAGAGCGCAAAACGCCACAAACAATGCTGTAGTCCCCTTGAATAGAGGTCGGGGTTACGAATGTTGTGATGAAAGTGCCCCAGCATCTATGGGTACAAGTGGTGTTCGGATTTAGCACAGGAAATGGTTAGTTTGTTGACACAAGCGACTCCGCAAACATCGTGATGGCGTCAATCTTTGAAAGATTACAATTTGTCGAAAATTGCATTTTTCCTAACTATACAAACCTGAGGTCCTTTAACAATAGGAAGTAGCTAGCGGCAGCTGGAACGGTCGTAAGCTTCGAACAAGGGGAGAACGGTAGTTAACTGCTTGTCCGGGAGGTAAACAAATCACTTGCTTTTGGCCCATGCAAATACGCAGAGTGAGGGGTGGCATGAGGTGGGACTATATGTAAAGGACCTTAGGTTTGTATAGTTAGGAAAAATGCAATTTTCGACAAATTGTCATTTGTTCCGATACGTAATACAAACCATCGGTCCTTTAACAATAGGAAGACTCACTTCTTGGTGGAAGGAATCTGAGTCTTTTGATGAACAGACTGGTGTTTGTCCAACCCTGGAATGCCTCCCTGGTCGTAAGAGCGAGGGAGGAGTCCAAGCCTCTGTCCGATTGATTGGGGTGTGCACCACAGGATCAATGGTCAGACCTCTGGACCGAGTACTAAGAGAGAGGCAAGCGTATCTCTTCGTACCAGCAGTGTAAGAACTTGTTCCTGTACAGGAGCAAATATAAAGTCATGGGTTTGTCTCTTGTAGGCATCCACTTCCCCCCCCTCGTAGGAGGAAGTGGTGGATATATGCTCCTATCCCTAATGAAAGGGATAGGTTGGAGCTCGGTCGAGTAGCTTACCTGCATCAAATTCCTTTCCAGCATGGTGACGGCCGTGTCCTTCTGCCCACAGGTAGAGGTAGAGAAAGATGGTGAAGAGAAGCCAGTCACACTCTCATTCGCACATTTATTCTCCCAGTCATACCAGGAATCGATGCTGTTCTGCCTGCTCAGGTGCTGGGTAAGCTTACACAACGTGTTGAG
>NC_087222.1:23785319-23795319 GCF_015104395.2 Macrobrachium nipponense
GAATGTTAAAACGAATAAGAACATGTACCTCCCTATCTTACCTACTTAAAAGACAAATGGACTAGTACAGAAACGTTCCGATATGCTTTGGAGCACATTAGAAGAAAATTAGACAAATCATGGTGTATATAGATGGCTCCAAAAATAAATGTTGGAGCAGGAGCATCTGCATATTCGAAAAATATAATACTCAAAAGAAGCCTACCTTTAATATCATCAGTATTTATTGCCGAACTCACGGCCATACAAATGGCTCTTGATATAATATCTGAGAAAAAAGCAAGTGTGTATTATTTTCAGTGACTCACGTAGTACTATAGATGCTATAAGTCAGTATAAACCAGTAAACCAAATAGTACAAGAAATACAAATAAAAATTCATCAAAATAAAAGGAAATAAAAAATGCAGAGTCAGCTACCAAATTAACCTGCACTATCCCTCCAACAATTACACATGCCCCAGTATCAGACTGGATAACATCTGTCAAACCATTGATATACCTAAATAAGGAAAAGAGAATGGTCCTTGGTGCCAACCACAAATAAGCTTAAAAGTATAAAAACTGAAGTGTATACATGGAGGACTTCTTCACAAAAATAAATATCAAAAGAGGTAATCCTAACAAGGCTCCGTATAGGACACACAAGATTCTCTCATGGTAACTTGATGTCGACACCACATGGTGACCCAGTGAAGTGTAATAGATGTCAAGCACCCATGACAGTGCAACATTTACTTGTTGAGTGCCCAAACTGGACCCAACAGAGATCAATTTATCTACAGAATTCAAAAATGGAAAATATTCATGCTGAAAGCAAAGATTTTTCAATAAATATTTTAAATAAAACAGGTTTCTTAAATTAAGTCTAAAAAATTATTTTTTTTCAGGATTAATCCCTAGGAACCAGCCCGAGAAGAGCACTTAAGACTCAGAGGTCTGGAAAAACTACGCCCTATAATAATATAATAATTACCAAATGTCAATGTTGTTGCAATTTCTACAAAACAAGTTTTGGTCAGTTACAGTTAAAACTGAAATTATATTCTTTCTCTGCACTGTACCATAAGTGTATTAAAATTACCATAGTTACCTCTCATTGCTAAGTGGAGTTTGTAGAACACTGTGAGAACAGAGTAGCAAGCTAAAGTAAAGAAGTCCTCAAAATCAATTTACAATTTGATTTTACAAAAAGTTGTCGCATCATTCAAATGCTCACATTTATAACAATAACGTTTAATTTAATCTTGATATAAACATGTTACTGTATTTCAATGGAATTGTAGGAGATATTTTACCACTCAAAAAATAATAGGACTTAGACCTTAACCTACACCAAAAACCTAACAATTTTCCACACATGTTTGACACTGTAGCATCAGGAATTCCACAATTTCTACAAAAACTTGCAAATCGAGTCAATAAAAAAGTTAATAGTTAATCCAATTATTTACATTTACAAAGCCAAAAAACATTTAGTAGATAAAAAAATATATAACTACTAATATTGACTGAAACAACTTTGTTTCTAGCTTAAAAAAAAAGAAGTAAAAATCCAGCTCTTAATAAATTACTATTTGAAGCATCAGTTGTGACCTGAATGAACCAATACTTATGCGCTTCATACCAAGTTCTTCTTAGGATGAATGAACCTCCTATCAATAAATATCGTCGTCCCTTCATTTGAAATCACTTCGTGCTCTCTTCCCTCACTGCTGTGCAGCCTCTTCAACCTGACCTTCCTCCCATTTACGCTAAAATCATTCCTTAGTGAGAACCTTCACAAGGAAAGATTTACATATAACTTCCTAGTTTGGAAACATTAATAAGGAATAGTACTAGTTCATTAAAAGTTACTCTTCCTAGTTCCTAAGAAGTCCACTAAAAAGTGAATTTCTCTTTTATATAAAATAAAAGCCTTGAAAATATTGACCTAAGGTTCCATGAAAACAAACAACTAGTTTTCATGATTTGGATCATTCAAAAAGTTTCTATTTTACAAGACAAGCTTGAAAATACTGACTTAATGCTCCGGTAATAAATATAAGGCCTAGTTTTTTCATGATATGGATTATTTTTAAGAAAGTTTACCTACCAGTATCACGATGAGACGATTAAGTCTCTGACAACTGAGTGTACTTTTTAATTCAGTTATCAAAAAATTATATCCTTCTCACAATTATCTGTACTGAAGATAATGCTATTGATAATACTTAACTTCTTATGAAACAACATTTTGAACTAGAGTTTACTTATGAATTTATTTACGTAGAAAATCACATTTAGAAAAACAAAAAACATCCTAAAGGTAACAAATTTGATGCGGTACCAGATTCCCTTGAAGCTTTACTTTGACCTTGAGTTTACTTATTAAACCTTGTTTCTACCACACCAAATTACCCTTATGGACACTCTCAGTTTGAGTTTAAGAATAATATATCCAGAGAATAACAGTGTTTATTTGAAAAGAGATACAGAAGACACTAATTGGAAACACAGAAAGAAGAGACTGGTTTTTAAAAAAGGAGCAAACAATAAATGAATGGAGGATATATAGAAAAATTAGAAATAAATTACTTTGTTTCCTGATATACTACTGAGCTATTGGTAACCGATACCAACTCTACATTCTAGTAAACTACCATAAAACTGTATCTAAAGCATTCATTGCAGAATTTAAATGTTAAGAAATTTATAGTATTTCAAAAACCAATATCTGAAACATTCTGAATTACAGAATATGTAGGCCTTAAACTGGTGGGGAAGCTTCAAGCGAAGGCGCAATGCATTATTACCCTAATACTCTTCTCCTTGCATTTCAATGCATGTTCTTTATTTACTAAATCATTTTTCTTTCAAATATGTTTAAGAGGTTTCTTTCTTTCTGCATTTCCCTTTACCTCTCTTACTTCCTAATGAGCACCATATTCTTTGGAAGCTGAATTTTAAGTCAATGGCTTTGTGGTGGGTTTGTTCAATATGAATAGGGTTCTTCATTCTTCTGAATATTATCAGAAGAATAAGAATAATAATAATAATAATAATAATAATAATAATAATAATAGTAATAATAATAATAATAATAATAATAATAATAATAATAATAATAATAATAATAGTAATTGTATGTGTGGTAAATCCTTAACCTTAAGTGGAGGGGCAAGGACACAACTTAAATGTAGGTTCCAAATGTCTATTGTAGAAATATATACAAGATCCAGGGGACAAAGAGCAGCCAGCTAAACAAACAGACAGATGCGACGAGACTGCCTCACGAGGGCAATAATTACAATGTTGCCAATAACTTAATTGTTGCCATATCATATTACTGGACTTAACATGGGATACTCTAATGGCGCGCAACATGTGAAAAAATAATGTTTGAACAAAATAACAACATAATAATACTGGTACATGTGAAATGCGTCTTTTTCATGTACCTACACCTCCCTCCCCCTCACGCTCGTAGTGCATTCTCGAGCGGACTCCTTTTCCATGAGTCTTTGGGAACGACGTGGGTTTATTGGAGGAATACTGACTAAGGACTCTCTTTCTAGGTCCTGGCTAGGGGCCACAGGGACAGGGGAGAAAGGGTGGGGTCACTATTAGTGGGTGGCACCAGGCGAAGAAAACGACGATTACGCCACCACACGACCACTAGGGAGACGAATTTGATAGTCTCTTGACCTTCCATGACCCATGACAGTGCCAACTTTGTCCCAACGATGAGGAGGTCGGGTCTTGAATCCGAACTTGCTGTCCGACACTCAACGTGGGTAAGGGGTGGGCATGCTTGTCGTACTTGGTCCCTTTAACCTGCTTGTAACGAGCGGCAGCACGGCGGTGGTCAAATCTTCGGTCTTGACCTGCCACTCCTTGGAGAATGCTTGAGGGTGGGCAGGGATACATGACCTTAGAGGACAGCCATACAGGATCTGGGCAGGAGAGAGCGTCCAGTAAACGTTAGGAGTATTTCTGAGCTCCAATAAGCCTCGGTCAAATGCTTCACAATCAATGTTGCCAGATGGGGCTGTTTTGAGATGAGGTGCTTGATCGACTTCACAGCGGCTTCAGCGTGACCATTTGATTGTGGGTAGTGGGGTGAGGTTACCATGTGTCGAACTCCCCATCGCTTCATAAAATCCTTGAACTCTGCGCTGGTGAATTGGGGGCCTCCATCTGTCCTTAGGCGAAGGGGGACACCAACTTCACGGAAATAGCGGCAGAAGATCCTGATAGTAATTGGAAGCGGTAGTATCGCCTTGGCATTGGTGCGACAACCAGGCCATCCTGACAGGCGATCGACGACGACGAGGAAAGACTTCCCTGCAACAACAAAGAAGTCGGCTGAGACGGACTCGAAGGGTCTTGTCGGGTTTGTCGTCATTCATTAGAGGTTCCTGCGGCTGAGATGGCTGCAATGTCTGACATGCCTCACAAGCTCTGACTGTGTTGGCAATATCAGAGTCAATGCCAGGCCAGAAAACTGACTGCCTTGCTCTACGCTTGGTTGCTTCCACACTCTGTGGCTGTCATGCAAGTGGGACAAGGTGCGACGACGGAGAGCGGCAGGAACTACAACCCTGCTCCATACAGGACAAGGTCACCATTCGGCGTGAGATCTTCACGTAGTTTCCAATAAGGAAGTAAGGAATGTGAGGTCATATCGTTTGCGAGGAAATCCTGATGGACACAATCGAGTAGATGAGTATAGCAGGATTCGCTTTCGCTGCGTCACGAAGATCCTGAAGTATCCTGTCGGGATCCTGAGCTGGAGACTCGTCTGAAAGTATAACGGCGTTCACAGACCATGACAGTTCGAAGATGAGCAGCGGAAGAAGCACCCGAGATCTCGTCCTCCTGTGTGGGTGGCTGACTGGGGCGCGAGACAATGCATCTGGGATGCACAGCAACTTACCCGCACGCCACACAGCTGTAAAGATGTAGGGCGAGATTTTCTCCTTGAGGCGCTGGAGACGAGAGTTTCTCGATGGCATCCAGCGTATAACTGTTCAGAATAGGTATGAGGGGCCGGTGATCCGTCATCAGAGTAAAATTCTGTAGGCCTGCTAAATATAGCCTACATTTCGACATTGCCCAGACAACGGCTAGCATCTCAAGCTCGATGGTGGCATATCGTGTCTCTGCGTCAGCGAGAAACCGAGAACCACACTGAACTAGACGCAGGTGTCCATTACCATGGTCCTGCAGGAGGGCATATCCAATGCCGTGGAGGCGTGAAGCGTCCATCTGAAGAACAACAGGTAGGTCTGGGTCAAAGAGGGCGAGAATGGTGAACTGGTGAGAGCTAACTTGACACGTTGAAATGCTTCATCATGGTCGGGGGTCCAAACAAATGTTCTCTTGGGACTCATCAGGACGTAAAGGTTGGGCTGCGATGGAGATGTCAGGCGTGAACTCCGCTAACTGGTTGACCAATCCATAAACGATCTGAGGTCTGTCAGGTTAGCAGGGTTGGGGTTGGGAAATCCTTGATGGCACTGACTTTCTGCTTATCAGCTGAGATGCCGTCTCCTGAGAGATTGTACCCATCAGAAATTCACGGAGGGTGCAGCGACCACAAATTTATCCTTGTTGAGTGTGATCCCAAACTTGCGGCACCGGGGTGAGCACTTCGTGGATACGATGAAGGTGTGTAGTGTAGTCTTCGTCGTGGAGGAGAAGGTCGTCTATGACCTTAACACAGTTTTGGACACCTTGAAGGGCCATATCACCTCGCAGGCAGAAGGCGTCCCCCCCCTCCCAGTAGCGCGAAGCCCATCGGTCTCTGCAATGTATGAACCGACCATATGGCGTAATAAAGGTGGTTAAATGCTGATCTTCTTCTGCCAGTTCATCTGCCAGTAACCATAGAGAGCATCAGCTGTGGTGAAATAACGAGCCTTCGGCCTACACTGCGAATAGTCGGCGTAGGGTGTGGGTGAAGGATGGGCTGGACGAGAAACCTGGCTATTCAACTTGGTCAGATCGACAGTAATTCGTACTCCTGTCCCATTCTTGGGAACGACGACGAGAGGGTGGCACCAAACTGACGGGTCATCACCAGCAGGTTTGATTATCCCTTGGGCCACCATGGAGTCAAGCTCTTCTTTGACTTGGTCCTTAAAGCGAATGGAATCTGTCTTGGGTGTGGATGGCAAAAGGCACTGCACCATCCTTAAGGTGGATTCTCATGGGAGGACCAGCCATAGGCTTGAGAGGAGCTGTCTTCAACTCTTCTTTCGAGACTAACACATCTTGAACTCTTGAAGAAAGTATTCCTTTGCTGCTGAAGGTGATGTGGTCGCTGAGATGGGTAGCTCCTTGACTCTATTAACGTGTTTGACCTCTAAATAGGTTTAGGAAATCAGGAGATATTATGGCCAGTTCCTCACAATGACCATAGGATAAAAGTGGAAATTCCACATTTTCATGCACTTGAATCCTGGCGAGACAGGATCGCTTGCCTAGTGTAAGGGTAGCTTGTAATATACCCAGAGCAGGTGACATTGGAGATCCATCAGCGTGACGTCGCACTTTGCGGAGCGTCTGCAAGCAGCTCCTGGAGATACCCAGTGTGTCAAGGTGCTGCTTTCCAATAACAGTGACTCGGCACCTGTGTCTGGTACATTTTAATGCGAGACTTAAACATCGCCAAACAACAAGAGGACACAGATAGGTTTGGGCGTCTTGGAAATGGTGCGAGGCGATCCTAGGCGACGACAGCTGTCCTTGAATCTTGCGATTTGTTGACTGAAGAGGCACCACTGTTGCTTGAAGATCTGTCCTGACGAAGATTCTTCTTATTCTCCCTACAACACTTATCGAAGTGTCCAATGCGGTGACACAGACGGCACTGGACCTTGCTGGCAGGACACTTCATGGTCCTGGACCAATGGCCAACGCTGGAGGTCGCAGCTTTTACAAGTACTGTTGGCCGCAGGGCATTTGTCTTGATCATGCTGACGAGCACAGTACTGGCACCAAGTTGCTAGGTTCGAGGGTTTCGGCGAAGGTGGATGCTTTCCGCTGACTTCTTGCTTCTCTTGTACGGCCGAAACAGCACACAGCTGATTGGGTGGGGCACGTATGGCAGAAGTTGCAGTTTTAGCCGCCTCATACGACCGACAGGTGGTGATGAAATCTTGCAAAGAAGAATTGGCATCCAAGGCGATCAACTTCTGAACCAAGTCCGCGTCTCGAATGCCCCATCAAGATAATCATTTTCAGCTGGGTCTCTTCACATGCGACGGCGGTACTTGGGCATAAATCAACTTCTTCCGCAAGGCCGTCGAAGTTTCACATAGAAATCAGCGAAAGATTCCCCTTCCGATTGCTTGCAGCTAAGTAACTCTCTTCGGCGAAGTACTTCATTCCTTAAACCCTTTATATGTGACTGTAAGGCGTCCAGGACTTCATCTACAGGCTTATCTGTAGAGGGAGATAGTTGAAAGTGTGTGTTCTAAACACGCTGCCGTTTATTTCCAGGGTTAAACACATCCTCATCTTGGATCATTTGTTTTTCCCGTGGAAGCTTAGAAAGATCCACCATGACAGCATAGTCATCCCATCGACGTCTCCATTCCCTGAACATCTGGAATGTTGCAATCTGCCTTCAGTGGGGGTGGCGTTTGCGCGGTTGCTTTCTGTGGTGGTGGAAGGGAGGGTTGACTGGAGTTCGAAAACACCTCTGTGCCAGGTGTAAGGGTACCTGAACGAGAATGGGGATTGGTTGTGAAGAGTTTGAATGAGGGCAGTAAACCTTGCATTCCTCTCTTCTCTTCTAAGATCATCTTCTCTAAGGCGAATTGCTTCTTGTTCCCTTCTTCTTTCTTCTTCACGTTGTCTGTCTTGTCTTCTTGTTCATCTCCCTTCCCTTCTTCTCTCATCCTCATACAAGCGAGATTCCTCTAAAACTTATCAAAACGAGGAAATCTGTCCAGTAGCTTGAGAGGTAGATGGGGGCTGTAGCGGGGGCTTAAGAGTGGTGGGGAGGGAGAGACTGGATGCTCCAACACTCCCCCAACACTCAGAGTGTGGGCGCCACATTACTGGATTGCCACTGTTCTGTGGGGGCTCTTCTAATTGGTCTGCAGGCGTACCTTTCGAGTCCGTCATTATTGTCGATGTGCAGTGCGCAAGAATAAAGTTTCAACAAAATGATTAAAATTATTCCAAAACGTCTGATACGAGAATAATAAATAAAATTCGTTGAAGCGTGAGTGTGTGCGTATATGCGAGAAATACGTCAGCCAACGAGGGGACTAATGAACGATAGTGTCTGCCTACGGCAGCTCACATCCAAGGCGACGTTGCCAAGTCGACTCAGTCAATCCCGTGACATGGCATGAGTGCGTTGTGACAGTCGGTGCTCCGGCGAAGCCACAACAGAATAAAAATGCATACTCATAAAAATCATAGAGCACACAAAAAAGGCACTATAAAAGCACAATGCACTGCACACACTTCACTGAAGTACTTGAGGCACTACACTGCACATGACATAGAATGAATCAGTAGGGACACGAAAGCACTTTTGAATTGAACGTTCATCCAATATGGCGATGACCGTCCGGTTCCCGATGTCCAAGTCTTGATAAGCTTCAAACAATACGACACTTCCAAAGTTCACTGCGCCATGTATGTGTTGGTAAACTCCTTAACCTTAAGTGGAGGGGCAAGCAAGACACAACTTAAATGTAGGTTCCAAATGTCTATTGTGAAATATATACAAGATCCAGGGGGACAAAGAGCAGCCAGCTAAACAAACAGACAGATGCGACGAGACTGCCTCACGAGGGCAATAATTACAATGTTGCCAATACTTAATTGTTGCCATATCATATTACTGGACTTAACATGGGATACTCTAATGGCGGCGCAACATGTGAAATAATGTTTGAACAAAATAAAACATAATAATATGGTACATGTGAAATGCGTCTTTTTTCATGTACCTACAGTAATAATAAAAATAATAATAATAATAAAAATAAAAATAATAAGACTAATAATAATAATAATAATAATAATAATAATAATAATAATAATAATAATAATAAAAAATAATATAATAATACGGTCAGGTACTTGGAGGTCGTCATCCAGCAACTGATCACCACAACGAAAGTAATCAACAGCCTGAGATTGGAGCTACAGAGGCAAAAAGGAAGAAATGGACAAGAGAAGAAAATAAGGAAATATGGAGATGCTACATCAGAAGCAACCCGACGGAGAGAGGATATAGAAGAAGATTGATCAACATCTGGAATGAGAGGAATAACACCCCCAAACAGAGCAGAGGCTGGCAGACCAAGTAAAGGAACATAAAAGAAAGAACTGGCTCTCCCCAACAGAAAGAGAAGAACTGGAAAGGGAAATGTCACACGACAACGAATTAACACGAAGACGAACTGAGAGACGATGCCCACAGAAGACGACAGGGAGGATGAAGTATCAAACAACGACACACGAAGAAACACCGACGAAGTAACAGAGAGGGACGGAATGGGTAGAAAAGATTAGACAATGGATGGAGAACAGATACAGAGACAAAGATCCCCTCCATGAAGCCCTCAAAACACCAAGAAATTAAGGAGAAAACAAGTGAGGTCAATGAAATAATGGGCCTTTAATACACACCACCAGTATCACAGAAAACAAATAACTTGAACTATGCAGGAGCAAGATTAGTAGCAGAACTGATGGGGATTCGAACACCACACCACCGTCACAACCAACCCAAACAGAAAGCAAAACAGCAACCTCCTTGGAAAAGGCGCCTGGAAAGCAAATCATGGTGATGAGATCTGACTTGAGTAACTGAAAGAGATGGCAGAAAAAAGGCTAAGAAGCAAGAAAACAACAGGGAGGAACTCAACGAGAAATACAAAGTACAAGAGAGAGGACTAAACAACACAATAGAATGTAAAACAGAGGCTTAAGGCCAAAGCACACAAGATCCAACGGTACATGAACAGGAATAAGGGATACCAACAGAA
>NC_087222.1:23800319-23860895 GCF_015104395.2 Macrobrachium nipponense
CAATTATCCCTGTCCTAATCACATTATGGGCAAACCGGACAGAATGCTAGATATTTCTAATCCTAGGACAACCAACCCCCCCCCCCCCCACCCCCCCCCCCCCCCCCCCCCCCCCCCCCCCTCTTGGAATCCGTGGTCCTGCTCCGCGTCGGGTAGATGATGGATCTACCTCAGTTCTCACTATTTATTTGCTTCGGATTTCATTACATTTCAAGCCATGATATATTTTTCTAATTTATTTGTATAAGTAACATTTTGACAAAAGTGGAGAAATCCACAATATTAATCAAAAGAAATGCCTTTTAGTATTACTTTATGTGCTGGCTCCTTTTGTTTACATGGCTTCATCGTGAGTCATTCTTACAGAATGTCTTACTACTTGCAACATTATGTCACTAAGTAATAATATCAATTAACCAAACAGTTACTATTATAATTCCTGATAAGTCTACTAGGAAATTAATTTCCCTTTCACAGTAGAGGTCTTGAAAATAAATATTCAGTGTTCCAATGAAAATGTTATTGTCTAGATCCCAAGATGATTTTAATCAATGTAGCATTTAGATGATAAATGTTTATTAGTCCATATACCAAAAACATTCTACTGAAACTTGAAGAGCACATCCGAAGAGATCACTGTTAATAATGCCTAACCTTATTTAATGTAACTTTTTGAGTTCAAGTTTGCTTATTGTTTATTCACCTAGATTTAGTTTTCATAAGAATCCCAAATTATGCTCAAATAACATTCAATGTGACTTCATATATTATTATTAATACGTAATTTCACATTCTATTTTAAGTAATGCTTGGAATTTGAGTTTACTTATCAATCATTCATCTACAGTACATTTGACAACAATCCATACTGCTCTGAAAGCAGCACCACGTGCAACAGTGTCTTGAAATATGCAGAGATGCCATGATAATGATGCTCCTGATAAGATACTCGCCAGTAGTTACAGTATTAACTTCTAATTGATGTATGCTTAATGTTAATTAAGTAAGAAAGCATAGTTGTCATGGCATGGTTTGTAACAAAAATCAGAGATTCTTTTAATCGTTTGAAAAGAATAAGTTCTTTTATACACTAAAGTTTTAGATAAAACTAATTAAACTAATTTTGATATATCTTACCCTCCCCCCCAACAAAAAAACTACACCAAGCAGCAACTCTTACCTGTCAGTAGCGGCCCCGGCCTCTCTCTGCAAGCATTGTCAAACTAGGCTAATGAGTTCACATTAATACAATAATATGCTATTTATTTCCCAAACCAGATGAACATAAAATGGAACAAAGTGATTAATAAGTCATATTTAAAAAACCAAGTCTGACCCACAAAGAACTGTAAATTATCATTCCACTCTCCTGAATTAGTCTAGGTAATCACCCCAAAGTCTCAAATTGTCAACCTCAACATTCCGATAGTCAAACTCAGAGAATCCCGTTTCTAGAATAATGACATGGGACCCATCTGAAAACAAAGAGACATATCCATTATATTCCCCTCCACACATGTTAAATAAATGTACACACTTCACACTTCTCTCTTTTCAAAGGCAAACTGTTTCTAAGCGGGCATTTAAATATGTGCCATACCTTTTGATGGGTCTTGCCCCCAGCACCTGATTTCCTCTGAAGTGCCTTCCTCCCTATCTCAAAGGAATGTGTGCTTTCCTCTTAAGTGTCTCAAGCGGTCGAACCTATCATGTACGCACAAACGGCAACAGTTCAAACAGGCCATCAGCCCAACAATGCACACACAGTTCAAATTCCTAATTCGTTTCTAAGAAGGCTATCTCTAGGTTGCCCTGTCTCCAAGCCAGAAAAGCTGGATATCGCATAATTCACTCACATCAATTTATTCTTTTAATATGTCTCAGCCACCTAAGTCCTTTGTGCATTCCTGTCACACACCACATCAGCAAACTAATGCACAATGTTTCAATTTGCCACATGATTTAGGGTTACCTCCATTGCTGGAGTCTTTGTGCCTCGCCGGATGCACAGAAGTTTAAGAACTCCTAACGCACAAATTGTGTAACGTTCGTTGATGAAAACTCATCCTTGTCACTAAGATAAGCAGAACTCGACGAATAGTTGTAGATGCAGGTCAAGTATGTAAACCATCTCGAAAAAACTCAGCACACGCCCATTATTCAGCATCTGTGACCCTCCAAACCTGAAAAAGGTAACTTATAACATTTCCTGACTAATCCCCTCTAAGAAATGCTTTTGCATCTGCTAGAATCTCATCTCCATCTTGCCTTTGCTCTATGAGGAGGCCATATCCCATTGTATAGACTCGCTAGTGACTTGCACAACTTGGAATCCTTCCGTGTCATGAAACTTCTACTAAGGGCATCTGCAACTACATTGAATTTGCCCTCTATAGTTTTGAGCTTTTCATCAAAATCTCTGATAGTTAGAAACCATTGAGCTCTTTTAGGCGCCAAATCGGGTTTATTAAAAAGATCTAATAATGGCTTGTGGTCTGTAAGAACTTCTACTTTATTCCCATTGTTGAAATTTTAAAATGAACCAAGCTCGACACTATTGCAAAGGCTTCTTTATCTATGGTAGCCATTGATCTCTCATTGCTGCCCTTTGTTCTGAACTTCCTGCTATAAAAGGCTATGGGATGGAATTTCCCATCAAACCTTTGCATAAGGCAAGCACCTATACCTTCCTGGTTGGCATCGGTCACTAATGTGAAAGGTTTGCTAAAATCTGGAAACTTCAAAACAGGGGGATTCATTACGTGTCCTTGAGGTTTTGAAAACTCTCTGACTAGGGGTTTCTTCCATTGAAATTGAACGTCTTCACCGCAACACATCAGTTAGGGGAGCTGCTATATTAGAGAACCCTTTCCACAAACCTCCTGAAGAATCCGGCAATACCGCCCAGGAATGATTTAATCTCTTTCGTTGACAGGGTGCGAAAATTTGCTATTGCTTTGACTTCATTGTCATTTAAATGTCTAAAATTGACGCATCCACGGACAAAACCGTCCTTCTTAGGCACCGCTAACAAGGGAAAGTTAGTAAGGAGACACACTAGGTCTAATGATTCCTTTTTCATCCCATCTATTGACCTCTTTCTCTACTAAAAAATATGTCTAACTAGCCACCAGTCTCTTCGTTAGCGTACCTACAGCCTATAAAATGTATAAAAAAGTTTTTTAACGGCTGCCACCAATAAAACTATTACCCCCCACCCCCCACCCCCCCATAACAAAACTACACAAGCAAGCAACTTCCTTACCTGTCAGTTAGCAGCCGGCCTCTCTCTGGAAGCATTGTCAAAATAGGCTAATGAGTTCACATTATACAAAATATGCTATCTATTTCCCAAACCATATGAACGTAAAATGGAACAAAGTGATTAAGATCTCCTGTTTTAAACAGTGCAAACATTTAAAATGCTTCAGGTTGAGATACCTCTCCTGTACTAAAAAAAAAAAAAAACTCTCATAACCTAAGCATTAAAGTAAAAGTACCAGTGGTTATATAACATTGTAATAAAGCAAGACCTCAACACAATTACAAAATTAATTCCAAAGGAAGTCTTGATATAAATCAACAAAGAGACAAGCTATGGGATTAAAGCTACGAGGAACATAAAAAAGCTAAATTCCATGTCCCTACTATGAAGCATCTAGTTTGAGAATATCTATTAGATTTATTAAAGATAAATACAGAAAAAATACGTATTTTAGTATAAGATATTACCAAATTTATAAATGTTAATACCTCATAGGTTCTACTACACACAACAATTCCTAACTATATATGCTGTCACGAAGATGTTTCGTAAAATCAGCGAAACCTATTCCTTCTAACTGGTGAACTTTATGCCAATGATAATCACATATGAATGAACTGAAAATGAAAGCATAACTACTATTATTCTCAGTGACCTTCGTATCTGGGCAAATTATGGATTGAACAATGACCTGCTGGACACTGGAAATCAAAAACTGAAAGTTGATGACAAGTTATCCTTAAACATCCGTGATTTTCAATATGGAATAGTAAAAATATAGCTATGACTATCTAATAGTTGATATTAAGCTATGATGAGCTTAACGTTTATCTGATATTAAATGAAAATTTATGTACTTGAATATTACGTATCGTGTTATGTGCTAAGCTACAGTAATTGGCAGTGTATGTTAAAGCTGCTTCAAAATTCAACTGAAGGCTTTATATTTCAAGACATATCTGTATCAAACTTATAAGACATCTAAATGAAATATATACTATGTGTCTGAAACAAACTGATTATTTTTATAATATTAAACTTATGGCTATTATGCAAATAAATATTATCCTGAAAAATGCCAGGTAGCTAATACTGAATAAGAAAATCAAATCAATTAAGTATATGGATCCAGATACACCAATTAAGCTACTCGCTGGTTGATAAGAAACTAATATAATATTGAAGGCAAAACAAAGCTATGTGTCCTGAAACCTATAGAATACTTGATAGTCATTTTAAATTGGTAAGAAATTGAAATAAAACTATTTTGAAATACACAGTAGTATTCAGATTATGAATCTTATGTAGAAAGACCTTGAATTTTGTTGTATGGAGATAACAAATAACTTGTTAAACTGGTGGGAAATTCAATGTAACAATAAACATGCCAAAAACAATGATCAGCCTAATGCTTGATAGTAAATTCAAATACAAAATAAAACTATGAAATATAATGAACTAACTAACAGCAGACATTAGAATAAGAAACCTTAGCAAGGCAACTATGGATCTTGAAACATGCTGAACATGAACTCATAAAAATTCTAGGTAAATGCTCATCAGTTAAGAATGAGATGATATGACCTTCAGGTATAATAAAGTCTATACATCCTGAATAAAGCTAAGCTACCTGATATGTACATTCAACTTACCTGATATGTACATTAAACTTATAAGAAATTACCGTGGAAATTATATCCTGAAATAATCGTCTGCCTGCTTTATACACCATCAGAAAACTTCAAAGAATTTATTTCACCCAGAAGCCCTGTAGCGATGAGCCTACAAAGGAAACAAATCTCTGTCGAAGGCAAAACTACTTGAAAAAGTTGAAACCTTTCCCTAATGATTGAATAAAATATAGTTTTGAGTAAGATATATTCCCATACGTACACTCTTGACTTCAAATGCAGTGTTGTGTGGAAAGTGACACCGGTTAAGATTGGGATAGCTGTACAAACTATATTGTACGATTAATTAATATTTAATGTCAGATAACAAAATGAATTCTATAGCATGTTGGAAAAGGCAGTCTGAGAGTCATCTGTAAGAGCTCGTTTAATGCTTCTAATTTTGCCACATTACTAAAGGTATAAGCAGTCGTGGTTCTTAATACATTACCGTATTTCAAGAATGACTCATAATCACATGAGTCAAATAAATGAAGTTGACAAAGGAGGACCGTCCAGTCATTGACAGCTCACTACTGTATATAGTTTAAATAACAAAAGCAAAAAGGCATACTATTGTCGATTTGCTTTCCCAAAATTACCGGATTGTTGTGTTACACGAAAACTTGTTTTATACTTAGAATGTCAGTTGACTGAAAAAGTCTGAAAAAATTCAGATTCCTAAGAAGCCACATAACAGTAACAGACTTTTGGAGATTCCCAACAAAAGTGGTAATTGCATTCATTTTTGTTTTTTTTTTTAAATTAGACAGACTCATAAATGAAATCTACAACTTGATATTTTGTATTCATGAAGTCTGAGAAAATCAGCATTTGTCTGAATTAATGAAAAGTAGCACAAAATATTCCCATCTGTCCATGAAAGCTTGGAGGACTTATGCAACAGACGTGTGTGCATAATTATATGCAATCTCTAAGTTTTATCATAGACACATTGTCCTCTGTTTTGCAGAAAACTAACGAGTGAACAACAAATTAACTATAGTATTAGTTGTATATCGATATTTTCTAATACATATGCATTTTAGCATCATTGGAATAAATAAAAAAGCCAATACACACTACCTTATCATCAGCAGTAATATGTTCACATTATGATAGTGTCGTAGAAAGGTTAAACTAGAAGCTGTTTTTCGACGTGGATTAGACGTGACCAGTCCACCCACAGAATGCCAAGAGACCTGAAAAGCAAAGATTCATTGATAAGTCCAATCTTTGTTAAATTTAACCCTAGCTTAACAAATGTATTAGAAAAGTACAACATTTTGAGGTTTAAAACATCGAAAAATAACCCATCAAGTCTGTGCAATGAATTGAGAGACTTGGGCACAGGTACTATGGGAAGCTCCAGTTCTTATCCTTACCACATAGTCAAGTTCCATTTTACCCCCATCCACACCCCCCTCATGCCTAAATTAAACTAGAAACTTCCATTTGTTTTCCCTCTCATCCAAAACCACATTAGACATCTTCAGTTCCTTCCTCCCCATTCATAAGCCACCCAAGAAAGTTCCAGTTTCTTTCCTACCCTTCGTAAACGTTCTAGAAAATTCAAGTTTTCCTCTTCCCCTTCTTAGACAACTCAAGAAGAAAATTCTCGGTCTTTCCTTCCATTCTCATTTAGTCTGACCTTACTCTAGAAACTCGGCTCTGTTACATATATAAATCAAAGAGCGAAGTGTCTATCTATGCTTGCTGCCTTTGGAGGACGAATCAGGTTTGGTTAGTGTGCAGTACAGTACAGTGTGCTGTGTAAAACTTACAATGAATTAACTTAAAACGAAGATGATTGAACTTAACTGACAACTTTGTAATAGGGGGTAAGGTTGAGATGCAACCACAATAATAACGGGTGAATTAATATGGCATCTCCCCTTTAGCAACTATGATGGATACCGAGGGCGAGAAGGAGGCAGTGCTATGATACTTTCTTGCATACGAGATGCTGGGATGTCTTTTAGCAACTATGATCTCTACCTCTGGTTTGCCAGGCAACGACAGACACCTCCACTTTGGCCAGCATTTTAATTGTTACCTACACAAAGTATATTGCAAGTTGATGTAATGAGGCTTAAAACACGGAATTTATATATGGATGTCGTCAACCTATCCTCAGTTATAGTCTACAGCATTCATCCTTGGTAAACGCCTTGACACAATAATGTCAATTAACCACATTTACTTACCTAATCTACGACGACAATAATACGTGAAAATCAATGTGACATTTGCCTTTATCAAGAGTGACCTTAGAAATTATATCACACCATAATACTTATATCCAGTAATTGTTTACGTGATTTTCAATCTCACTATTCGAACACTTGGCACTAAATCTGCCAATAAGAAAGGAAATAAAGCACAGAAACCAAATATCTTCGGTGCCAAGAGTCCCATTACGATGTAAATGACGCCTAAATGCGTTTTACGTTAATTAGCGCCAGATTTGTCTGTATGCGTTGATTAACGTCAGACTTTTCTTTATATAACGACAAGTAAAATGAAATTAATTTAAATACACCCAAGTTTGGCCGAAAAGTGTACAAAGACCACATATGAGTTGGGCATTTGAGAGAATTGAAGTTTTTTTATATGTCAATATCTACAGCCATTAATTAATAATGAAAATTCTACCTCCATTACATTTATAAGTATATATATAAGAGAGAGAGAGAGAGAGAGAGAGAGAGAGAGAGAGAGAGAGAGAGAGAGAGAGAGAGAGAGAGAGAGAGAGAGAGAGAGAGAGAGAGAGAGAGCTAATTTTTATAGTTAACCAAATATCCCAAAATACAGTTTTCTATAAAAATGATTTCACCAGAAGGAAAATGTGAAAATATCTCAATGGTAAACTATCCTAATCTCTTCATCCCCGCCTGTAAATTCATAAATCAAATAAAGTTGCTATAAAGATGAAGATATTTATTATACTAGATGAAAGCATTGCTAATAATACAAAGAAGATTTTTTGCTTCTTATTAATACTAAATAAAGAAACACTGCGTGCTAGGAAGACTAAATATAACATATTTTTTTAACATGTAATATTTTAACAAGATTGCATACACTAAAGACATCTATTGAGTGCTATGACAATCTTCGGATGACGTTGGGTCGTTTGAAGACGAAACTATTATACACTGTTTTAGGAAGACCTTGAATAAATCCTGTAATCGATATATGTGATAACTATTATTAACTGGAGCTCTATCTACCTAAAATTAAACCTTGACATTAAGGGGACGTTTTGAAGAATGTGAAAAGTTTTCACAAAGGACCAAGTTCGTTCTTGTAACAAACAATGGCTGCTCCTTATCCGGAGGAGGAGGCAAGAGGCTTGCCAACACGAATAGAGCCTTTAACACGCAAGCAAGGGCAAAGGACAAACATTCTTTCATGAGAATCAATTAATTAAATATGTTGATTGATTCTCTCAAGGAATGCTTCGTCCATTTTCGATCCAAAATTAGCAAATAATATAAAAAAAAAAAAAAATATCTCGTTTAAAAGTCTTAAAAGTTGGTATTAATGGGACATCAAGGACTATTCATATCAAACATTATGCATACTTTAAATATTATTTTAATAGAAATTTTGCCATTTTGGAGATATGATCAATAAAAATAATTGTTTCTGGTTGAAAGTACGTTCCGAGTTTGCTAAAATTCATGGAAATTCGAAACTGATGTTGAAATAAGTCGGAAATTTGTTGCTCAGAATTACCAACCTTCAAATTCCAGGATACGATAGGAAATCGAGAAGTAGCCCTGTGAATATTAATAAATAAAATATAAGAATATATATTTGAGACAGATTCAATTTCCATTAATTTTTATACTAATTACACCCAATTTCTCCCTTCAAAAAGAGCTTAAAGTACATTTGCACTTGGTAATCCTGTGACTCATATCAGTATCACTATTATTTTATGTATTTCCTGACATATTTATTACTGTTTTTCTTTATATAATATTAATATATTGGCTATTCTGAGTTCATTACAGACCTAGGAGATAATTTTTATTTTTATAACCTTCGAGAAACTCGAAGGACAAATAATCGTCCTTTTAGGTTGTCAGGTTTAAAAAATCTCATATATCGGACCACTGCCTTCAAGATGAAATACGTTGATTCATGGAAATTTATGCTCTAATGAAATGCGTCATCGAATTACATAGCTATTAGAACGTACCCTGTAATGCTTTTGGAATCATTTAGTCAGGAGAAGACTTACAACGAATCACAGTGCTGACACCCACTGTAAGTATAACCTGTAACCAACCCGCGAAAAAATTTGAAAAATTAAAAGTACGAACCGAAAGAAATATATCATTTTTGTAAGGTTTTGCAGAGATTAAAGCGCCGAATAAGGATATGAAACCTTCTGTTTATAATCTCACCCATTTTTGCAGCAGTTTAGATTATAATAGTTGTGGAAATATTCCAATTTTGGTTGGTAATTGTAGCTTTTCTTTTCGCCGGCTAACATCCAGGGCTGTGAATATGCTACCAGAACCCAATTCGTGAATTCCCCTCTTATAATTCCATGCATTTACCTTCAATTACCACTTTGTTAGGCACAAATAGGCATAAGTAATTGAATATATACTTTACTTTTTTATGCAGTCATTGCAATCACTTATACGGCAATTTTTATCTGGCCTCGCTATCTAAGGCACAACAGTTTCTTGATTGAGCACTGTTTTGCATCGGGCAGCCAATAGATGGGCGTCTGCAGTCCACGATTCTGAAATGAAATCCGGTCCAATCCAGTTTCGAGTGATGATTTTTTGCAGACGTCACAGTCACCTGAGGCCCTTCGGTTCTTGGGGCAGAACGAGGCACCGGCAATTTAATTGGGAAGAGGTAGTTTCCGAACTTTCAAATGATCTCCTCTCGTGTAAGGTTCACCCTTTTTTGTTTAAAAAATTATTTATACAAATGAAACTGAGTCTATCAGCCGTTTCATGGAATACATTGCGTTTGTGAAAGCTACCTGAGATATATTGCACATAATTTCAAGATTTGTAATGTCAGTAATTGGAGTTTGGGTGGCTGTATTATCGTTTACCAGATAATCTATAATGTTTCAAGGAATTTTCAGCTTTATGTTTGGCAGGTTTTTTTTATTAGTTGTGTTTGAGTGATTTCATATGATAATACTACTACTACCACCACTTATAATAATAATAATAATAATAATAATAATAATAATAATAATAATAATAATAATAATAATAATAATGTAAAGGCCACGATATAGAATGAAACGTCTGGGAGATGTAGAGAGCTTAGTCCTCTCCCACTTTGGAGTTGCAAGATTCTGTTGACTGTTTTTGTCTAAGATTACATTTGCAATTGGTTTGTGATGCTGCTCGTTTTTTAAGATAATTTCAAACGAAAAAGAAAGCAATTGGTATATTTGAGGTTTGTTAGCAATAGTAATTAAAGGAACAAAATGTTGACTAAATTATTTTCATATAAAGGAATTGGTCAGGTTGCAAACACTGGTCGCGCATCTGAAGCCCCGGAGTCGCTTCAGATGCTCCGACTGCTTATTTTTGTGACGACTTTAACGTCCTGACATTATGCATTTTGCTTATATGCTTCTGTTGAATATATCAGGAATAAGGTACATGTATTCCGCTCTCCATTGACACCAGAATGAGTGCCATAGCTTGAATAATAACTTCGCAGACAACGTACAAAGTAAAATATTGCTATTAACGACTCTGGCTATTTGAGAGAACTGACAGTAGCCTTTTAACTGAGAGGGTTGGTCGGGGAAGCAAAACGCTGCAAGTCAAGGGATCCAGCAGGGGAAGCATCCCAGTTTTAAAGAAGAACTGCAGAGATAAATATACGAGAGGTATTAGAGAACAGCAAATTGTAAAACTACCTCATTTAGTTTGGAATAATTTGCAATGATTGTAATATACAAATTGTAATTCGCAATACTGTTCATGATTAGACTTAAAATACTGCATGTTACCCCACTGAAGAAGGAGTCTGCCAGGACCCAGTTGCAATATATTGCAATTTTGCTTTCATTTGAGTCACTTTTGATGCAAAGCAGCAGTTCATATTGAGTTTCCTACCCACAGAAATTCAGTACATTACGTAAATCCTTGAATATGAACCCATCCGAACATGTGAACATTATTATTTAATTATTTCAACTTTAGCAATCTGAGGAACATCACTGATATTCACAGAGAGAGAGAGAGAGAGAGAGAGAGAGAGAGAGAGAGAGAGAGAACGCAGGTGTGGGGTTCCATTCATTCATCCATTCGCTTCTTGGTTCTCTTGGAATATATATATGATATATATATATATATAGATATATATAATATATAATATATATATATATATATATATATATATATATATATATATATGTAATAGTGTGGCACAGTGTTTGTTATTCCAAAAGGCAATAACTTAATAATACTTAAGAAAAAGGCACGAAACGGATAATAAGAGAAGAAAAGGGAAAAAAGGGAATAAGATAATGATTTTTCTTAGAGAACGGAGTATCGCGTTACCCGATCCCGAAACAATTAGGCGTTTCGGCCCACAGGCATCTGGTCTGCACCATTTCCTAGGCTCTTCGAGAAATTGGAATCCAACCCATTACCCTCATCTCCGAAGATTAATTAAATGACTCTCTGGCGCGCCCCGACATTTGTGACACCTCAAGCGTCGGAGAATTAATGTAAGGTGGACCTTCTCAAGAGCCTTCTGTTTAATATAACCAAGGGAAATTCAAGGCTTCCTTGTTCCAAAGGTGGATCGTGTGAAAATCTTAAGCTCCACCCTTTCCAAAGATAAGCCTCTAGTATCGACGAATCAAAAGCCATGAGTGTTGGTCTGAAAGAGCCCAAAAGGGGTATCAACGAATGACCTATGAGGTTACCAAAGGGATACACCCCCAAAAGCCAAGACATCAAGTAGGAGGCGTATACAAATTCAGAACCTACGAATCTCTGTAGAAGACATGACAGGAAGGCGGTCTTGATGAAGTTAGTAGCCATTCAGACACAAGAAGTCTTTTAGAAAATGCCACACCCAGTCAGAATCCAAAAATCCAAAGGTGGTGCTAAGAAGATGTCATCCTAATAAAAGGCGAGACAGAGAGAGAGGAAGGCAAGAAAAAAGAGCAGAGAAGAAAACGACAGAGTAGAGAAAAGGGGGAAGAGCACGAGAGAAGAACAGACGAGTGGTGCAGCAGCCGAACAGAAGAAGAAGAAGACAGCGAAGAAGAACAAGTACAAAGTGTGGTGTGCAAGTCTATAGACAGTGAAAAGTGACTATCAGTACTCAGTGAAATTCCCTCGTGCCTATAGACTCGTAATTGCAACAAGTGCCTTTCCAAGAATTAAGTTTTATCAGTCCAAGAGCCCAGTAACTCAGAAGGTGGAAGGTTTATATATAGAACCCCTAGCGAACAATAAACATATATATATGTGTGTGTGTGTGTGTGTGTCCCCTGTGTGTGTGTGTGTGTGGTTTTGTAGTATTCTTTAACAAATTACATTTATTATTTTCTACTTCTGATGGATCATAGGCCCTACTGTATACTAGATATCAAATATGATATATATATATAATTATATATTATATATATATTATATATATTCTATATATATAGTATATATGTGTGTGTAATTTTGCAACAAATTTGCCACAAGCTTAATTTCGCTTTCGTAAGACGTTGGGTCAACTCCCGCCAGAACCCCTCATGTGTAGAGGTAGCTGCCATGTTGCCGCCTGAGCGTCACGTTGAAACTGAAGACAATCTTGAGATAAACACGCCTTCAATCGACGTGGAGGCTTAGGGCCACCTGAACTGAGCTGAAACGGAAGCCACGAACCTGACAACAACGTCAGGTTGCGAGCTGGTCGGAGAGGCGGACGGACTCCGCCTACTTTTGGTCGGAGAAATGAACCCATCACCATAAGAAACTGACTTTCCGGTTTCAGGTGACCGGGGGGGATTCGGCGATCGCATCGCCTATGACCTTTTAGGTGCATGCGCGAATGGCGGATTCCAAGACAGGTACAAGACCTCTGGATTCCTTCCTTTCTTCCTTCCTGCGAGATTTCAATGATCTGGTGATCCAGGTGGCAAGTCTGGCAATTTAGATCTCTCTCTCTCTCTCTCAAGAGGAAATTCCGGTACTTTCCTTTGTTTATTATTATTATTATTATTATTATTATTATTATTATGATTATTATTATTGTTATTATTATTATTACTAATATTATTATTATTATTATTATTATTATTATTATTATTATTATTATTATTATTATTATTATTATTATTATTATTATTATTATTATTATTATTATTATGCGTGTGTCATGATTTTTCCATGATATCATTCAACAGGATTACATATGTAGATTCACCAACGCCAATGATGTTTGTTGCTGTTCAAACAAAAGTCAGAGATAGATAGATAGATAGACAGATAGAATATGTAATTATTACTTTACGAATGTCTATTCCACACCCCACCCCACTCCCTCTCTCTCTCTCTCTCTCTCCCTCTCTCTCTGCAACCATATTATCTTCCCTGGCTGCATCTTAGTACCGCGAAATCAACGGTCGACTCGAGAGACTGAAGAAGAAGAAGTTCTTGGAGCAACGGTCACCAACGGGTGGTCCAGAGAACGCTGGTGGTCCGTGAAACAATGTCGATGGTCCGCCGAAAAATGGGGACATTATTTCCGTTTTTATTATTTTCAAATCCTCTCCAGGCTACCCTGATACAAATTGCGCAGGAGACAGAGAGCCCCGTGTTACCAATTCAGTATTTTCAATGCTAGGTTTAAGCCGATTTGGTATTAAAGATTTGAATCCAGCATTGAGCAGATAAAAACAGCATTCATCAACTAACGGCATTATTCATTACAAGAGATGAAACATGACACATTTGAATTGTTCCTAAAAACGCCTATTATCATTCAATAAATCTGATGATGATCGACCTCACGTCGCCGTCCCTGTTTCAGGAAAAGCCAGACAACAGTCAGTGAGAGAGAGAGAGAGAGAGAGAGAGAGAGAGAGAGAGAGAGAGAGTTTAGTCGTTGCATCAGGAAACCCGGCAAACGGGCGTCACTAAATTTTTGGTGATTCTGGTTTCATCGTTTAACAAAATCTTTTGGTGCATCTGTATAATTGATCCAAGTGACAAAACCTTCTTAATTTGGGTTTTCAGATTCCAATAAAATAGGACGTAACAGACCCGTAATGAGTGGGGAAAAGCAAGCACATACTTTGCATTACTTTAGTAAAAGTTTGATGAGGAAGATGTTTACGACATATTTCAGTGTTTTTGAGAAGTTAATGGAAACGAGTAGGTTATCCTAAACCAAAGAAACGTGGACTTTATATTTGCAATCAGTTTTGAGGAGAGGTATAGTTTTTGCATGTCTAAGAGGAATGGTGATAATTAGAATATCGTGAAAGAAACCGTTCTTAGCGCGTATAGGCTAGTACCGGAGGCATACCGTAAGAAATTTAGAAATTTGAGAAAGGATGAAAATATTACGTATGTAGAATACGGTAAGAAGTTAGATAGGCTGTTTTTTGATTGGTTAACTTCTGCTAAAGTTGATGATTTTGATAGTTTGAAGAACTTTAGTGTTGTTAGAAACTTCAAAGATAACGTATCCCCTGAGATTAAACTTTATATAGAGGATAGGTGAGAAGTATCTTTTGCAGGAGCAACTAGGCTAGCTGACGAATATAGTCTAACTCATAATTTGAGTGTTAGTAAGAAAACGAAATGATCCTTCGTCTGGTAGAGTACAAAGCAGTAAAGGTTTTCAGTCCTAGTATAGCAATGCGAGTAAAAGTGACTATTCCTGTTATACATGCGGAAAACCTGGTCATACGTCTAAGGTTTGTAAGAGTAGAATGGCATATAGTGGCTCAGAATTAACTTGTTTCCGATGTAATGGGAAAGGGCATTTAGCGAGAAATTGTGCATTAGAAAAGAAGGATGGTAAGAAACCAGTATCACTAGTTAACCTTTCGTCAAGTAGGGATGATGTGATGAGAGAAACTAGGTAAAGTGTTTGGTGAATTTCTGTCGGAAGGCATAGTTTCCCGTCTCTTGGAGGAGTAGATTCGAGAGAAGTGGTCTTGCTCGAGACACAGGGGCTGCTGTCTCACTGATTCGAAGAGAGGTGTGTGAAACCGAACAGGGCAGAAATCAATATGGAAGAGAAAGTCATGTTAGGTGGATTTCCTAACAACTTGTTTTGTTCTTTGTCCTTTGTTGAAGTTGAATTTAGAAAGTCAGGTAGTGTCAGGAGAATAAAACTTGCAGTTGTGGACAGTTTGCCCCTTGAAGGCGTTGACATTATTGCCGGTAATGACTTAGCTTTATCCAAGAATGTGAATCCTGTTGTGAGGAATATTTCAGTGCCTGAAATAGTAGTAACTAGGTTGGGTTTTAGATACAGACGCAGACTACGATCATAATTTGTTCGTGGATTCGAACGAAAGTAAGTTCGTGGATTCGAACATGAGGTAAGTTCGTGGATTCGAACAAGAGTAAGTTCGGGGATTCGAACGAGTGTGAGTTCGTGGATTCGAACGTGAGTGAGACTGAGTTTGTGGATTCGAACGAGTATTATAGAGGTAGCGAGGTTGATCTTGGCATGAGTGTGGCTGAGAGACCAAGACTCTATCGAGATCGACAGTGAGAGCCAAGGGGAAGGCGTAGCTGTCGAGACTAACGTATAAATGTACCAGTATCTAGTACTAGGTTACGGTGATGAATTAGGCTCTAACATTTTGGATAAGGATGAGCTAGTCAAGTTGGCAGAGAGAGGATGAGACACTAAACCCGAATTTTTGAGTGTGAGCTGGATGATGATCTCGATGATGTGTGTAAGGAAACTTTTTGTGTAAAGGGACGAAGTTTTTTACGTTATGTTCGTCCTGAGTAAGGTAGTAAAGAGGAAGTCACAGAACAATTAGTGGTTCCTAGGAAGCTTCGTGAACTAGTTTTGAAATTTGCACATGATGAGCAAGGACATTTGGGAGGAAATAAAACTTTCAAGTGTATTAGTAGGGCATACTTTTGGCCTAAGATGAAAAATGAGTGAAGAGATATGCTTTAAGCTGTCATGAATATCAAATTGCCGGGAAACCGATTCAAGTAATTCCCAGAGTTCAGTTGTGCAATATTCCTTCAGTAGGCGTTATCTTTTGAGAATGTATTTATAATATTTTTTCGAACTTTGCTAGAAGTAAGGGTAGAGATGATTGCATAACTAATCTTGATTATTATAAAACAACTAAGAGATGTTTGGCAGCTTGCGGAGGAGAACGGAAAGCGCTTGGCACTTTAGTGCCAAAACCCGAACAGAACGTCAAGGGGAAACTGAAGGAAAACCTGATCGTAGAGCAAGAGAGAAGTTTGTGTAAGAGTATAAAGTTTTTAGTACTAGTCCAGAAAGAAGGTTCCTCTTTATCTCATAATTTCGATGTCCTTTTTCAGTTTTAGAGAAGAGGGGAAACTTTGGAGAGAGAGATCGTAAAAGAGAGACTCCAGTTAGTCACAGAATGATATCCTCAGTAAGAGATCAGCAGCAGGAGGGAGATCATCCGTGAGATACGAGAAAAAGGAACCACCGACGAAGGATCAGAAGAGTTGTTCGAGAGTTGGTTGGATATTGGTCTAGTCGTCTTCAGGAGTGGAACGAATTATTTCGTGTTATCTCGACGTCGAGCAGACTTCAGAGAAGAAAAGGTCCCGCTAGAGGTTTTGGGAGTCCCTGCCTTACAAGTAGACTAGATTCTGCAATACGGAGTCAAGAGGACGTCTGCGATCACCGCTTTCCTCTTGAGAAGCCACGCTTCGGATTGCCAACAAATTGACTAGCAAGTGTTTGAATTGCCTCACTGTTCCCCCAGTTCATGCAGTGTAAGGTTCTATCTGTTTTATGTAAATAGGAGATACCATTCTGCATTTACCTTTGTTAGTAAGCTTGTAAATAAACCTTTGTTGTGTTAGTGTTTCTTTCTGTATTTGTATCCCCAGTTTCAACTGTTGGTGTTGGAAATATATATATTTTTTTTATTTATTTCATATCGAACCTGAAGCGGACCTCTCTCAGAGGCCGTAACATTGTGTCGACCCTTGCCAGGATATTTCGACACCGTAACAATCGTGCTACTTGTGATCTCGTGTTATTGTGATAAGTTTTAGTACAGTTTTTGTTTATTTACAATGCTACTTCATTTTGATTTCTCTATGGCTATAATGCATGTTTTCTTATTTATAAATGTATAAAATGATACCTTTGTGATCTCAGTTACCTCCACCTTATTGTAAGTTTTTTTAATTTACTTTAGTAGGTTATTTCTTTCCTGGAGATAATGTACTATGTGATACACTGATATTGCCATTATTAAGGGTCATTCAGTGATACAAACCTATTTGTATCTAGGTAATATGAACATCAAATTCATTTATTTCATAACTTATTTGTATCTAGGTGGCATTTATTTCATAATGTGAGTCACTGTATGTGGTACTGTACTTATCTCAGACCACCTTAACATATATTTAATCTGCCTTATGAGTACCAGAAGAGAAGTGATAAGTCAGGGAAATTGCATACATATTTTCACCTTTGCAATATAGTACTATAATAAAGATATATTTTTTCTGTATTGAGATTTTTATTAAACAAGACAAAAAATATATGTTTTTTTTTAGCATTGATTTATACATGAACATTTTATAAGATATATGATAAATAAAGGTTAAAACAATCAGATTAATAGGAATTTTAGATTGTAGGCCCTGTATATGAAATAATTTTTAAATAATACACATTCAATAACTTTAAATCTAACATCTGCAGAGGAAAATCACACTATCACAAAGCACTTAGTGTAACTTGCAAAATAAAACTATGTATAATGGCGTTCATTGACGTATACAAGAGGTAGCAGACATCAAGTAACGGCCGACAGGAACGGCGCCTTTGGAAGTTTTGGGTATGCGGCCCCAGGGCTTTTTGGATGCCACATAACTAACTCGTTTATATGGGTACAGTTTAAATAACGCAGTGAAGACCAACAACATAAACAAATCATGGGTAGGCCAGTGTTGCCAAATGGGAATGGCAATTTCTTGCTAGATTTTGTTCCATTAAGTGCTAAAAAATTCACATCATACACAACAATGCCACCCAGCCAATTTCAACTGATTGCTCTTTTTCAATTCAAACATGTTTCTAACATACACAGTGTACTTGACATTACGTTACACAATTCCTAATAATTTCGAAAGCTATTATGTTCAATTACTGAAAATGGTTTTTGCAAGATTTTGTTCTTTTTTCTTACATGATATATAAACATAGTAGAATAAAATAAATATTCAACTTAACATTACAAAGATTTTATGTCAAAATATGTATGCTAGTTGTATTGAAAACAAATGTAAGTTTTCCTGCCAGATGTCAGTTTGAAAATGTTCTTGCTAATTACCTCAAGAAAATGCAAAATTGGTAACACTGGCCTCAACAGATCCGCGCATCTTACTACTACGTAACTGTACATTAGTTATGTGAAGATGGTGCTAGTAGTACAAATGATAGTGATTGTATCATTAAAAATATCAAAATAAACGAAGTCGCAAAGCAGATTCTATGTCATGTTTTTCCTAAACACATAGCCTAAAAGGAAAACATTAGTTTGTTTGTTTCATCGCTGCCACAAACCCCTATTATTTACTACCAAAATAATGATGATATTTTGTATTGAAAATGAATATTACGTATATTCCAAATATTATTGCTACCATGACTAGTACTATTAAAATTTCGAAAAATAATCTTGCTGTGAAAACTACCATAATTTGATTTTCATATATGTACGTACATTTTGTCAGCTGGCTGGCTTCGCATAGATAAAAGTTGTTTTCACTGGTATGGAATTACTCCACGAATAGCCTTTTTATTATGAAGATATGACGATAATAAATAAGGTAAAAAATGGTTTTACGTATTTCGTTTACACTTCGTCGCCAACAGCAAACAACAATACGATAATCTGTGACAATTATCGTTTTGTATGACTGGATTGTTCAGAGAAGTTATATACGTATATACTACCAAAATAATAATGAAGTTCGAATTAATTTTAGCCTTAATGTTATTACTACCGTAATTACACTACTACTATTAAAATTTCTAAAAGGTTATTGAACAATAAAGGTCGCTGTGAACGCAACTGTATACATACTGCACTGGTTGGAGAGGAGTGATTTACATGTAATCAACATATCAACTGAACATTTTACAATGTTAATTTTATTGCATAGTAACGTACTTAAAGGTATTGCCTGTCCATACAACACAAACAAAAGACCAGGTTTGTTTGTTTGTTTGTATGGTGTTTTTACGTTGCATGGAACCAGAGGTTATTCAGCAACGGGACCAACGGCTTTACGTGACTTCCGAACCACGTCGAGAGTGAACTTCTATCACCAGAAATACACATCTCTCACTCCTCAATGGAATGGCCGAGAATCGAACCCGCGACCACCGAGGTGAGAAGCAAACACCAAACCAACCACGCCACTGAGGCCAGGTACAGTATTGCTTTTGTTCTTATTCACTTGCCATTCAGTCCTGATCATTAACTCAGGATACATTGGGAGCAACAGTTACTTCATACCCATATTTTAAGTTAAAAGAGGCAGCAAAATGATTACGTATTCCATTTAGATCTCGTTTGCTGTTTATTCAGTTGTAACCATTTAAAAACTACGGTAGTACATGACATTTGTAAGTCTCTCTCTTTCTCTCTTCACTCTAAAGATTTAAAAGGTCTTGTTATCAATTAGGCAAATGTGAGGTGTAAACTTTCTTTTTAACCTTCAAGGGTGATGACAATTGAAGTGAGTTTTGCTTGATTTCTATAAATTGCTCACATTCACAAGCAAGAACTCTGATATGCAGTACATGAAAAAGTTAATATCTTTATGAAATGTAATTAACATCAATCAGTAGTTTCAGTAAATATGGTGTGATATATATTTAAAAGTTGTTTCAGCCAATAAAATACAATTGCTTAAGCCCATGTAGCTTAAGATGTAATGCTGTGATACATCAGTAATAAGATTTGAGTGAAAAGCTTATTAGATTTTTAATTAATGTGGCGGTAACAAAATGCAGTACAAAATAGCAGCTACTTTCTAACAAATAAGCTTGTGTTGACGTACATGTGCTTGTACATACATGTAAGCATCATGATGCTGGAAAAAGAGAGATTTTCCAGGTTTGCCACAAGTAAACAGTTTTGGGAATTTTGGTAATTTGAACAGGTATGAGAGAGGGAGACAGAAATTCAGGATAGGGTTTTTTGTATGCATTTATTCAGCTGAACGGTATTGTACAGTTTGCTTTTTCATTAGTGTACAGCACAGTACTGTAGTGATTAGCACATACTGTACAGCACTGTAGTCACAAAACAGGCAGAAAATAAAGGACTAAATAACAATTTTCGTATAATCAATTATTTGTACACTTATTTACTGTTAAAATTAGCTTATATCTTTGACCCATTAAGTGCAATCTGCATTTTACAAAATCATTTGTTATTTCGTGTTTTTTTGCGGTCTGTTATTTCGTGTTTTTTCGTGAGGTAACATATTTTTATCATGTCCAAATTAAATCAGCTTATTACTCAGAGAAAGGTTCTTCGTAAGAAGGTAACGGAGGCTTTTAATAAATTGGGTTCCTATACAACTTTCACAGCATTTCAGAAAGTATCTGAAAAGGGTCTCTTGTTAAGTTACCAGAAGGGTTTGTTAGACCTAGATTCTAAAATTCAGAATTTGAAGTTCGAGGATAGCACAGTTACAGAAACTGAATTAGAGGAGGAATGTTCAGCTTGCCTTGATTACTTGGATAAGATTGAGAGATGTTTGCCCTTGCTTGAATTCACTCCTTCCCGTAGTGTCACTAAAGCAGCCAACAGCACCCCTTCCAAAATTTAGTAGCACTGAAAATGAGGATCTTTTGCAGTTTTTTGTAGAATTTGAGGCTACTACTGGTGTTTATTAAATAGCTGATAGGGATTTATTACTTTTGCTTAAACAGCAAGTTGATGGTCGTGTTAAAGTTTTGCTGAATTCCCTTGAAGCAGATAAACAAAGTTCCCAAGATGCTAAGTCACTCTTGATCAAAGCTTTTGCTTCTGAGGAGGTTAGGAGTCTTCCACTATTAAGAAAATAACAGAGTTGAAACTAAAACTAGTGATGACCCATTTAATTATGTTTCAATACTAAGGAATCTATGCGAGTCTACTAAGGTTTTTCCGCAAATATCCTCTGATGATTTTTTGACCTATTTTGCTTGGC
Organism: Macrobrachium nipponense; assembly: GCF_015104395.2. NCBI lineage: Eukaryota > Metazoa > Arthropoda > Malacostraca > Decapoda > Palaemonidae > Macrobrachium > Macrobrachium nipponense. The sequence goes on from NC_087222.1 coordinate 23,821,676, forward strand.
TAAGTTTGTTTGAATGAGGATTATAGGAAGAGTTAGTGCAAATTACTAATAAGACTTCTCCTTCTATCACTTTGGAAATTTTGGATAACTTTTTTGTAGGTTGTGAGAGGTATGAGAATTCAAGAAAATTGTTAAATGTTACTCCCTCAAAGCATTCCGTATCTTGTAATAGTAGTACTGAAGATACAGCTAGTTTGGCAGTTAAAGTGCATTCTCTTAAAAATAAAGTTCAACCTAGTTGTTCATTGTTTGAAGGTCCATTGTAAGGACTTTAATCATGTGCTATATAAATGTACTAAATCTCTAACGCCACAGTCTAAAGTAGATAATTTGAAGTATTTTAAAGGTTGTCTGAATGTGCTAGTTTTTTGCTCCCCACAGCTAAATGTAAATTTAGGTTTAAACAAAATGTTCTAAATGTTTTGGCTGGCATTTTTCTTTTCTGTGTACCAAAGATAATTCACAAGATTATAAGAAAAAAGTGAAGAGGCCGTAACAAGCACATAAACCAGTAATGGGGTTGGACAGTATTTTCAAATTTTCGTTAGTGGACTCCGTTCCTCCTACTTTTCCTTTTGGTATTGTTGGACAAGAGCGCCTGTATAGAGGCATAAAGAAAAACAGTGGGTCCTTCAAAGTACTTTTGTTTTTTTTCAACAGAAATTAGCAGATACTTATGACTTCAAGACCATTAAAAATAATGTTAATCTTACAGTTCATGGTTTCAATGGAGTTAAAACTTATATTAGCAAATATTTAAGGTTCCTATTAAACTAGGCAATAGTAGTTACAATATTCCAGCCATGGTTGTTCCTGAAAAAAGGATTAAAGTTGAATTTACCGATGCTTGGCACAGCTGTGAAGGGTTTTCTATGTAAGGGATATTCATTTGCTGAAGTTGGTCTTCATTCAAATATCCGTGAAGTAAAGGATATTGAAATTCTGTTTGGTTCGGATGCCGCTCATTGTCATCCCAAGTAAAGACGTCCTGTTTGGAAAGGACAGTCAGTCAGTGTATGTAGATTCACCAATTGGCATTATGCTGGTAGGCAATGTTCATCAATTGATCGATAATATACCTTTTTTGCCGCAGCCCTCTGTGCCTGTTAGTGCTGGTGTTCCTTGTTCACTTAGCGTTGAGTCTTCTGTGAATGTCCACACTCACTCATTTTTTTTTTTTTTTTTTTGCTGATTTTATCATCCCTACTCAAGATGATGAGGTTAATGACCTTCATTATGCTACTTTGAAAAGTAGCAGCAATGTTCTGAATGACAAGGGAAAGCTTATAGAGGATAAACTGCAAAAAGCCACCAATGAAATATTGGAGCTTGGATGTCCTAAATTCATTAACTATGACCAAAGTAGCGATGAGGAAGAAACGAAGAACTGAATAAGCAGTTAGTGATTATACTTTTAATAATATATCCAGAGGATTAGATGGCAGGGGGGATTAGAGTTCCTTTACTTTGGAATGGTGAGGTCGGTGTCACACTTACTCTTGAAAAAGGAAATTTTAGCAAGGTAAATATCTCGGGACCTTCCTGCTTGAAACCTGTTAATATTGTGGAAATGGTTCTCTATGCTGATTCTCTTTGTCACTGCACTGGCTTAATGCTTCATCCCAGAACTTGGATAAAATGCAAAATGTTCAGCTTTCATAATGAATAGAATTGGTAATATTCAAAAGTTGTGTCAACAATTTCCAATAAGGCTTTGTTTCATTTCAAAGCAGTTGTTTAAAACTAATTTTATTGTCGGTCCTGATAAGAAGTCGGATGACCTCTTTGTGGAGAACAGACAAAATGTCCTTTATTATTCCAATCCCATGACAGTTGCAGACTCAGGGTGCCTTTCCAGTTTTAGTAGACCTTCGATGGCAGAACTTCCTCTAACAACCTTTTTCTTCTCTAACAGCATCTCCTGAATATGTTATTGATCCCCGCAAATATTTCCCGTTTTTTCGGAAGCTGATTTTGATTTATCGTAGAATACTCCATAGGCATAAGAAACCAGAAGCTAAGGCAGGTATAGGTTATCAACGCTCATCTGACACTAACCATAATCTCTTTGCAGAAACAAGTAAAGGAGTTATTTCAACTGCGCAAAGGAGGTGGTTTCCAGATCTCTTTGCTTATTTTCAGAGTAAGAATCAGTTTAATCTGAAGGCCATTCCTAACCTCATTACTCGGCTTAATAGTTTCATGGATGAAAACGGTATTCTTAGGGTTAAAGGCAAATTTAAGAATTGGTTTGGCACTAATGATGGTTTCCCTATTTTACTGCTAAGAGACAGTATTTTGACGAAGCTAATATTTTGGATGTTCATTTCAATCTGTTTTCCTTCTGGATGTTTTTCAGTTCTGACTGAAATTCGCCAACAATTTCATACCCCAAGGCATTTTTCAACAATCAAAAAAGCATTAAAACAATGTGTGCATTGTAGGCGTTTTAATATTAGGACTAAGTCAGAATTCATATAGGGAATTCAGGTCTAATCTACCATCAAAGCCATTTGCAAATGTACTCATTGATCATATGGGTCCTTTCAATGTTAGGAAGAATAATGAAACTCAAAAAGTATGGTTATTATGCATTGCTTGTACTTGGAGTAGGGCTGTGAATCTTAAAATCTGTAATGATCTTTGTGTAAAGGAATTTATGTGATCCTTTCAGCTGCATTGTTTTGATTACGGAATCCCTGAATTATGCGTTAGTGATATGGGGACACAACTTATAGCTGGGGCTAATATGATGCAGAACCTTTTAAGTGATCATGCAACTCTGTTATATTTTGAAGAGAATAATGTTCGCCCTTTGCAGTTTCAGCAATACTTTAAAGGATGCAGTTAGCTTGGATCTCTGGTTGAAGTTTGTGTCAACTGGTTAGAAGAGATTGTTGTTTGGGAGTATAAAACAAAACCTTGTTTTATCTTATAGAAGACTTTGAATTTATTGTTTGTCACACTGCTCACCTTGTTAATAGGCGACCAATAGCCTTTAAGGAATCCCTTAGAGAGGCAGATTTGAACTTTGTACCTGAAACCATCACACTCGAAAAGTTGGTTAAGGGCTATGAACTGACTTCCCTTAATCTCATTCCAGAATTACAGGGCATACCAGATGAGGATCCTGACTAGTAACCTAGTGTAAATCCACAACAGGTTAAAGATGGATATATGAAATTAAGGAAAGCCAGAAATAATCTTTTTTCTAATTATCATTCCCAGTTTCTAGGTACACTTATCAACCAAGCTGTTGATAAAAAGGATAGATACAAAACCTATTCACAGAGAGTATTAAAATTGGGGATATTGTCCTACTGAGAGATACACACCAAACCTAACAATCTCCTATGGGTTTAGTTAAAGAACTGCAATTCAACAGTAACGGTGAGGTTACAGGAGCATTGATACAAAAGGGTTCTTCTAGAGAAGTTGTTAAAAGACATATTACAACACTGATTCCTTTTCTCGAAAGATCGGATGATCAAGAAATTTCTGGGACTAATGATGATTCACTTCGACTTCTATCAAAGGCTACTCCCCGTGTGAAAAGAAAGGCTGCTATAGTTAGTGACCAGAAAACACGGGAGATTTTGACTGAGTGAAGTATTAGTATATTCTATTTTCTAAGATGCAATTTTTGTTTTAGAGAAAAAAATTGCATCGCTGGTGGTGGACTAAAGGAAATTTAATTTACTATATGCAGTATTAATATATATTCCATTACAGGTAAGGGTCAACCTGAAAGTAGGTCATTGGTTAAGCCCTTTGTAAATTCAAGCCTTATTGAAGTGATTCTATAAGTAAGGCCTTGCTTGTCTTAAATTAAAGTAATCCTCAAACTGCATCAAAATTTGTGTCTTGTGTCTTGGCATCTAGTATTCTAGTAACTGTAAGCAGTTTTTATATACCTTTGGGAGTGTTATGTTTGTAATACGTATGCATTTTTGCTTGGATAGCTATTAATCACTTAAACGTTGATAATTCAGCTTTAACATGATTAGTTTACTGTTTATAGATTGATAGGCAGTTTAAGACAGTTTTGTTTTCATTATGCTTTTCGTGTTTAACGATGACTATCATAATTTCAGATGATTACAGAACTGAATTAGACACATTATATATCCGCTACATCGTGCATCGCTAATCGTCGTAAATTCTTCAGGACTACAGACAGTTAATGTAACGAGAGCCTCTTGTGTTTTATTAGGTGTTCATGCTTACTTGAGGGAAATTTCTCAGTGTATGTTGGTATATTGTTAATATACTGGTAACTATGTTTTGTGTTTCCTTGGTGCCTATAGTTTATGAGCATTTTGGTGTGTATTTTAAAAAATTCGGTTCAATAGAACTTTCAGTGCACCCCTTAAGGTGCACTAATGGTACTACCTACCAACGGGGTACAACCCACGACATTCTTCTTACCTTTGAATTTGTGACAGTAGGAATAGTAACTGTCAGATGAAACCAGCAGAGGGTTGTTCCCCTGAGAAGGAAGTTCCGTCCTCGATTATGACAGAGCAGACGGGTTTGAGGTGGTTGTCCGTTTCCTCTGCTGCTGCTGCTGCTTCTGCTGATGCTGCTGCTTCTGCTGATACTGCTGCTGCTGCTGCTGCTTCTGCTACTTCTTCTACTGCTGCTGCTGCTGCTGCTGTTGCTGCCATGGATGGGGGCCAAGGGAAGTTGACGCTTGAACCTATGTTATTGGAAAAATGTTTCAACTTGTGACGTCAATGAATTGACTGACATAAACTCAATTGGCTGTGATTATTTTGTTCCTGTAGAAACCAGCTATCATACTATTGGACTGGAATATAAAGTCAAGGTCAGAGGTGGGACCTAGGATGAGGTCATTCAGCACCGAAAGGGAACCTGGGAGCAAAAATGTTTGACAGGTGCAACAGCTGGGAGGGAAAAACCTGTTGCACTTGCAACATGAAACAATTGCTAGAGACAGTTGGGGAACAAAGACCCTATATTAGAGCCTGCAGTTGAATATTTTCAGATATCTCACAGCTAACAGCAATCCCACATAGTAATTCCTAACCTAAATTAACTTTGTCTTACACTTGACGTTCAGTCAAGTGATTTTTCTAAAAATCTATCTTGTAAAATGACAGCACAGGGAAAAACAATCATCATATCGCAGCTGTTAAGGATGGAGGTCTGCTAAGTTGATGGTCATTTTTCTCAAGTTCGTTGATTTGAATCCTGTGATGTTTCCGGGATTGACAGACCCACGAACTTTAGCAAACTGAATAAAAAGACTTAATTAAAAAGTATGGTATATAAACTACTTGGCCACGTTTTGTCATTCTTCAATCCCAAAGGAAAACTAAACTAAACAGACTTCCTGCATTTCTCTTTCTTCCATCTGACTTTCCACCTTCTCCAACGATTGTTTCATAGTGTAACTTCTCTGAGGTTTTCCTCCCGTTACACCTTCCAAACCTCCTTACTGTCAATTTCCCTTCCTGTATCGAATGACCTCACAGGTCCCAGCGATTGGAGGTATTATAAAAATGAAATAACATTGTTGGTAGGCAAGGTTCCACGTACTATTCACTTTGGAGGCAAGAACGGGATGGTTTTCGTGTGTGTTTTTGTGTTTTTATTTCCAAGTCCCTCGGGATCTCCGTGGAACACTCTCCTGTGTGTTGCTGGAAATTAATCTCTGTATATGAGAATAATTGACTAGTCCGCGAGGGTATAAAAAGACCCCGGAGGCAGTAATCACCCTCTCTCTATAGCTTCTAGTCCTCCAATTAACATCAAATGGGCAGAGGGGGCTCCAGATTTTAAGTTATCCATTTCCACGCGGAAGGGATTTGCGAGAGACTTGAGTGACTTTGGTGACCATAACCATGTACAGTAAGTAATCGTTGTCTATCTTGGCCATCATAGGCTTTAGTGAGTTATGAAGTGTTTTCGATTAAACCGCACTGTATTAGATTATTGCAATGAAATTTTGTCCCCTTTCTGAGATTCCTTAAATTCTGGTGGTCGCTGGCCACATTGTGCATTCAGTGAAGTAACGCGGAATTTAACATCATTTATGTTCAATCATCTTGTAAATGTGTAAATATAATATCAAGAATATTATTTTTGTATCAAATCAGCAAAATTCTGTTCTTTTTCCTTGAGCTGTCCTTACGACTCAATGTTCTTTACTTAGTAGACTGACATAAATATAAAGATAAGTTTGGAAAGAAAGGTCGTACAAATGACAGATAAGGATTATAAACGAAAATATTTACCTAGAATCCATCACACCTGGAGAATTACTAACCTTCCCAAAACAGGGGTAGAATTTAAGAGGCTTACAAAGGAAAAGAGTCCAACTACTCAGAAGCATGGACAAGAAAATCAAGAAGAGATTATACAGGGCAGTGACTGACTGCTCACAAATATTTTCAGTTTGGTAAACTAAAACTTTGTTTTTATGCCACGAAAATATCTATAGTACTTAGTCTGAGATTTTATCTTTATGATCATTCTTAAACTTGTTAATACAAGGGTCCAAATAATACAAACCAGAGCTAATATTAAAATTACAATTGAAAGTAAGTTGTATAATTGCGGATTCTAAAAGATTTCATGACAAGATGCCTTTTGATCTTGCAATTACTGAACTGCCGTTCCAGTTTATTCTGTGGTCGATTTTATTTGAATGAATGAATATTGCATTGGATATGTATGTATATATATATATATATATATATATATATATATATATATATTTGACTATGAGTGTTCATTGTTATAATATGGAATCTTGGATAACATCCTTAAAAGCTTTGACAGAACACAGACCTCTACTTTTGTAAACATTGCTCTTACCTGACTTTGCAATGTTTGCTTACAGTATCAGCAGATATTTGGGACACTTATTTCACAAGAGAAAATATGAAAACTTCTAACACTGTGTAGCAACTGTATCTGTAGGTTAAGCTTGTCTTATGACAGCACAGGAGCTTATTCTTAAATCTGCTTGTACATAATTTGTAGAGAAACCCATAAGTCCTATACAGTTGATTAAAAGGTTTATGCTGTTGCAAAAATGTCTTAAATTGCTGGTGAATATTATACCTGCACTGAGAGAGAGAGAGAGAGAGAGAGAGAGAGAGAGAGAGAGAGAGAGAGAGAGAGAGAGAGAGAGAGAGAGAGAGATAAGTGCTGTGTCTCAGCAAAGAAGAGAGAGAAGTGAATGGATTATAGTTTAGGCCAAAGGCTAAGCACTGGAACCTATGAGTTTATTCAGCATTTGAAAGGAAATTAAGAGTGGTAGGTTTGAGAGGTGTAACAGGAGGCGAATCCTAACAGTTGCACTATGAAACTCATTGCATTAAGCGCAGAGGTCTGGCAGTTTGCCAACATCCCATGGATTCTTTACTCAGCTCTTCTAGACCAGGAAGGTATTCCCAGGTGGGGAGAACCAACCAGTCGGTTCAGAGAATTTCCCAGACTCCACCAACCAATACATAACTCTCCTATGTAAAGAACCAAGGTTTGTATTCATGTAGGAACAGTTAACAAATTCTTAAGCAATTTTTATTTTTCTTAACATACAAACCTGAAGGTCTTTACATTTACCGCTGCAGCACCCCTCATTCTGGTACCTATGCCAAAATGGCAAAGAGGAGTACAGGGTGATAGTTGGCACAGATTCTCCCCCCCCCCCCCCCCCCCCCCCCCCCCCCCCTCTAACATCCGTTGTTAAAGACCGTTTCTGAAAGTTTAACAGATGATCCAACTTGTGTCTGCAGGCTAAGCCCCTAAGTAAAGAACTTCAGGTTTGTATGTTTGGAATTATACAAATTACTTTAATAAAGCAGTCGATTCTAGAGCAGCTGACTCCTGCTGCAAGAGGGCAACTTCCTTTGCATGGAGCTGGTCCAGCTACAGACCTGGACCTAGACGAACCAGGTCCAGGTTAACAGTTTTTGTTGGCTGTGGCCTCCATGAGACACATAGAAATGCTCCTGACAAAGAAGAGGAGCGGGAAGTATCATGTGCGAGCAGCTGGAATGAGGTGAATTCTCCTCCTGAGATGCCAGAGAACTCACGGTTGGTTAGAACCCATTTGGCAAGATCAGATCACGACAGTCTCAACGAAGCTTGGGTTCCTTGTGCAGAGGGACAATCCTAGAATGTGAATTCTGGAAACCAGTCTTGGTGACCTGGGTAACTGTGGAGGCTTGTGCACCTGTTGGACATGGAAGAGCATGCGACAGATCCATCCTTCAGATGACAATATGTAGTTAGTCCTTTGTTTTGAAAATGGTGTTTTATTCTTTTCTAGGAAAGGCCCTTGAAGATTATTTTCTCAGGTTATGGGGAAGGGAAAATCTGTTTTTATTCAATACAAAGGTCACTTTATTGGTAGTCATAAATAAAATGTACATTAATATGTTGATACTTCAACACTTACTTCAGACTTTAAAGAGTCAGTTTTACAGAGTGTACAAAAATACAACTGGTTAGATACAAACATTGGAGCATTTTAGCTTATGACATGCTGTAAGGTAATTCAAATATATTCGATACTTCACATGAGAAACATATGCAATACTGTACAAGGTAAGGCTGGAAACTGACCAAGTTGACAATACAAGACTTCCCATGCAAAGGATTACTTAAGGCCTGTAGTACTTAGACACCAGACACACACACACTTACTTTCTGCAATGATCAGGTACATAAGATACATAAACCATCACTAGAACTTACATACAGGACATGCATAACAGTCTCTGGTTTCTTTAGTCAATGGACGAAGTGAGGACTTGTGAAATAAATGTCCAAGAAGGACCTTATGTTGTATTGGTGTATGGTCATATTGATGGCAGTTTATATTTTTATGAAATACTTCCCACTATGTTGAACTACCCTGCGAGACTCATACTGCCTCTGGAAGTGATCAAGATTTTTAATTACTGTATAATTTCATTGTCTGGCACCTACCAGATTCATTCTTACAGTTGTTTCACTTCGACTTGTTTTTCAACTAGTTGTGATATGCATTACGTAAGCTGTAGAGTGGATGTGTCCTATGATTATTTTTATGGGTAAATGTTTTCTCATATTCCTGACATGTAAGTAAACTCTTGTTAATCCACATTTCCAAGGATTGGAGCACCCCAATATGTTTAGATAAAAAATATATATTTGCAATATGTAAAAGTGAATAGAAAGCCTCCTGTATAGTTGGCAACAATGCATGGGCAAAAAAAATGCAACATTAACGCTGTTAACAACCACATAGCACACTGAGAAATGGGTATTGTGAGGGTGGTAGGCTGGGGTAAGCACTTTGGGGGGGGGGGGGGTTTGGGAGGGGTTTGCAGGGAACTTTTGCAACTGTGTGTTTATGGGGGTGGGGGGTGGGGGGGCAAGATAGCTGAGTGGGGAGGGCTGGGCAAGACTTTATGTCTTCAGGAGCTTTCATGACTGTTATTGGTTCTAAAGCAAAATTGTCATGACACATCATTTCTTTTATTACTTTAGAGTGGTCGAGTGTCATGACTGTCAAAGAAGTTTCATTCTCTCGTTGGCTGCTTGTGTTTGTCTCCCATTCTCGCTCTCTTCCATTTCCACCTCAGGGATAAATCCAAAAGTTACAGTAAATTTATGACTGTTAAATTCACGAACAAAATTGTTTTATATTAAGCAAGGGTTTTTCTCAAATTGCAATACCAGTGAACTGAAAAACTTGGAACACATTACAAAATAACATATCAGTATAAACTGTCCAGTCACGTTGCACCAAAATTTTGTTACTTAGTGTCTGTCGTTTTGCATACACATTTAACCCTCTTACGCCGATTGGACGTATTAACGTCGAGTCAAAATGTCTCCCGTATGCCGATTGGACGTACAAAAATCCCTACCGTTCACTACGTCGACTCAAAAAAGTTTTTTTTTAAAATTCGCGGAAAAATACTTATAGGCCTACCAGCCGAAAACTTTTGAATCACGCGCCTTGGGGGATGCTGGGAGATCACGGATCAAGGCCTTGTTTTGTTTTGAAGCGTGACCCAAGTGCGCATGCGCGGAATCCTTCCTTCTCGCTCCAGCCAGCATCATCGTAGCATCATCCGTCAGCGATCTTTTGCCGCAATCGTGTTTGACTGAGCTTGTGCGAGACTTTGAAACATTTGTGTTGGTACAGAACGTTCATAGAGATGTCTGACCGTCGTATGACACGCGAAAGGCGCGTTTTACCCGTCGGAAGGGATCGTGTTGAAGAGTTTTGGACTTGGATGCTGGCGAAGGACCCAGCACCCAACCTGACCTCGCTCCTCAACGCCGTTCTGTGCGACCACGTGTCGATGAAAGTGCTTCGAATGTGTCTCATTTGCCGTTAGTAACCCCAAGGAAACATCGTGCCATCCTTAGGGGCATTCGTAGGAATTTGGGAGGGCTCAAACAAAGAGACATTGACGATTATTTATCGGAGCTCGATCGAGAGACATTTGGCAAGTCCTCATTTTGATGGCGGTTGGTCATCCAGTGACGAGGACATTACTCCCGATCATAGTGATGACGAGGATTATTTGCCCCCAATGTCCGTTTCGAGGGTCACCATCCCGAAAGTGAACTAGAATTTAGTAGTTATAGTGCTTATGAGGGGAATCTGAGGAGGGGGAGGACGATGATTTTAGGATCAAGTTTTGTTGGCGATGATGATGGGGATACAGAAAGCGAAGGCTTGAGTGAGGGAGATGGGCCAGTGAGGGGGGTTCGTGTGGGAAATCGTGCCCGCGCTCGTGCCCGCGCGCGCGCGCAGGGGCACGTAGAAGGTCGGATAGTCGTGCTAGCCTAGGGTCGTCCGAGAGCGACGATGGGTGGACAGAGGACCCCCACACACCTACCATGCATCCATTTACGGCAAATCCTGGGCTCACCGTACTGTTCCCCTGACTGCTCTGGGGGGTTTTGTTCAGCTTTTCCTTACGCGGAATTGCTGGAGTACCTGGTAGCAGAGACGGTGGACTACGCCAGGTATTGCCGTGATGAACTACGCAACGACATTATCTTATCACTGGCGAGGCGTGCGACCTCCCTGACATGGCGCATTTTTTGGGGCTCCACGTTTTTTTTTGGATTGATTCCTGCTGCCGACGTCAGGATGTATTGGAGGCGTAATTTTCTTTTATAGTACGCCCTATGTGCCCGGCATTATGCCCCGTGATACTTTCCTGGCGTTGGACAGATATTTTAACGCCTTCAACCGAAGGGCCATACCCCGGAATAACTCTGATCGCCTCATTTAGTGCGCCCATGTTTGGAATATATTCGTGAACGCTGTAAAACTCTCGTGATTCCTGGAAAGAACCTTTCTTTAGATGAGGGGATGATGCCTTACAAAGGACGTCTAAGCATCAAAGTGTATAACCCCAAGAAGCCGAAGAAATATGGCGTGAAATTTTTTTTTATTACGAGGCCAACACTGGCTACGTCGTGGACTTTTCGGTGTATTCCGGGGTCTTCTCCACGATGCGTGACACTGTTTTCGAGCTTGTGGATCGTTTCCGTAACCAGGGATACCACCTGTTTATGGATAATTATTATAACTCGGTATCCCTGGCCCAGGAACTGTATGATGCAGGTGTCACGTCAGTGGTACCCTTCGGTTGGTGCGTGGGGCCCCGAATTCCCTCAAGAGGTACGCTAGCCATCAGCAACATCTGGCAAGAGGAGAGACACAGTGGCGGCGGAAGGGAGCTGTCTTCGTCATCTGTTGGAAGGGTGTCCGACTCGTCCCCATGATTACGACGAGCCATGAACCTGTCCAAGAGGAGATCGTGCAGCGGCAAGAAGACGCGTCGACAGGGCCGAGTGGAGTTGTATGAGCAGTTTCGTGTTGAGCGCCCTACCGTCATTGGGCACTACAATAGGCACATGGGAGGAGTTGATCTCTTTGATCAACTCATCCAATATTATCCCTTCGCCAGGAGAACCAGAAGGTGGACACAGAAGCTCCTCAATACATCCTTCAGTTGGCCCTCCAAAAATGCCTACGTACTCTACTGTGGGTACTACGGTCCCGATCTACGGAGGATGAGCCACTTACAGTTCCTTGAGGCAGCCGGGGAAGCCCTCATCAACTTTGATCCCAATGAGTGGCCTTCCATGTCTGCCCCCCCTGCCCGAGCTGTAGATCTACCCATAGAGGAAAGGGCAGACCTTCGGGGTGCCAACTTCGGTCATCCTTCTGCCGACGCCCCTGCTGCTGACGCCCCTGCTGTGACGCCCCGTTGCCGCCGCCCCTGCTGCCGCCGCCCCACTGCTGACGCCCCTGCTGCCGCCGCCCCTGCTGCGCCCCCATCGCACCCTTCTCGTCGGGTAGTGGACCCTCCGTGTCGGCTAATGCCAGGGGATCACACACTGGATCTCCTAGAAGGGCGCAGGCAGAAACGGTGCCGGGTGTGCCATATGAATGGCAGAAGGAGAGACACCCGGTTCTTCTGTCGCACCTGCAAGATAGCTCTATGCAGGTTCGGGGAGTGTGACCGCAAATACCACAGTGTGGTCTTGTATTGGAGTGCGAGCTCAGCAGGCGGTCAAGGGAGGGCGCGGACGGAACCGCGCCCTATCCCAGCGGCCGTAAGGGCGCGCCGTCTCCCTCCTCCACCTGTTACCTCGTCATGTCGAGAGGAAAAAAATGCAAGACTCTTCAATGGAGGAGGGAGAAAACAAGAATAGAACGAAGAGTCAGGATTACGAGTGAGTATTCTGCATTTATTTTATATTTAGTTTTATATTTATTACAATTTTTTATATATCTGAATGGGTGCATGATAAAATAATAATAGACATTTCATTGTATGGCGAAAAGAGAAGTGTCACCTGCATTCCTTTTTATTTATGTATTGGTACCAGAAGCGAAGAATGTAATATATATACGTATAAAAAAATTATATATATATATATATATATAGTATATATATATATATATATATATATATATATATATATATATATATATATATATATATATATATATATATATCTATATTATATTTATATATATTATATATATATATATATATATATATATATATATATATATAGATATATAATATATATATATATATATATATATATATTATATATATATTATATATATATATATATATATATATATATATATATATATATATATATATATTATAAATATTTTTTTGGGGGTAAGCAAATTACTTACAGTCTAGTAATATTCAATCATTTATCTTCATTTTAAAACATATTGCAAGTCTCTAGAACAATATCTCGATTTATGGTGAATATTTGAAAAAAAATATTTTTATTCCGTCCGCGCGCGATTCTCGGCCGAAAATCTCGGAAACGCGTAGGTCCACATTCTCCTAATATTTGTGCCTTTTCATATTACGCTTATTTTTAATAGTTTTATATATGGAAATGTGCGCAAAAACATGCACTATAACAAAAAATATTGGAAGGTTGTAGCATTTATCATTTTTGAAATATTTGATATAAAGTACGATAAGTACGAAAAAAACTACGATCGGTCAACTTTGACTCAACCGAAAGGTAAAAAAACGCATTTATAACATAAAAATCTTACAGTCTAGTAATATTCAATCATATCTTCATTTTAAAACATATTTGCAAGTCTCTAGAACAATATCTCGATTTATGGTGAATTTTTGAAAAAAAATATTTTTTCCCCTCCGCGCGAACGATTTTCGGCCGAAAATCTCGGAAACGCGTAGGTCACATTCTCCTAATATTTGTGCCTTTTCATATTACGCTTTTTTTTAAAGGTTTATATATGGAAATGTCGCAAAACATGCACAATATAACAAAAAATATTGGAAGGTTGTAGCATTTATCATTTTTGAAATATTTGCATATAAAGTACGATAAGTACGAAAAAAACTACGATCGGTTCAACTTTGACTCAACCGAAAAGGTAAAAAAACGCAATTATATAACATAAAATCTTACAGTCTCGTAATATTCAATCATTTATCTTCATTTTAAAACATATTGCAAGTCTCTACAACAATATCTCGATTTATGGTTGAATATTTGAAAACAATATTTTTATTCCGTCCGCGCGCCGATTCTCGGCCGAAAAATCTCGGAAACGCGTAGGTCACATTCTCCTAATATTTTGTGCCTTTTCATATTACGCTTTTTTTATATTTTATTTTAATATGAAAATGTGCGCAAAAACATGCACAATATAACAAAAATTAATTGGAAGGTTGTAGCATTTCTCATTTTTTTTTTTTTTATATTTGCATATAAAGTAACGATAAGTACGAAAAAACTACGATCGGTCAACTTTGACTCAACCGAAAAAGGTTCAAAAAACGCATATATAACATAGAAATCTACAGTCTCGTAATATTCAATCATTTATCGTCATTTTAAAACATATTGCAAGTCTCTACAACAATATCTCGATTTTATGTGAATATTTGAAAAAAATATTTTTATTCCGTCCGCGCCGCCGATTCTCGGCCGAAAATCTCGAAACGCGTAGGTCACATTCTCCTAATATTTGTGCCTTTTCATATTACGCTTTTTTTCAAAGTTTTATATATGAAAATGTACGCAAAAACATGCACAATATAACAAAAATTATTGGAAGGTGTAGCATTTCTCATTTTTTTTATATTTGCCATATAAGTACGATAAGTACGAAAAAAACTACGATCGGTCAACTTTGACTCAACCGAAAAGGTAAAAAAACGCATTTATAACATAAAAATCTTACAGTCTAGTATATTCAATCATTTATCTTCATTTTTAAACATATTCAAGTCTCTAGAACAATATCTCGATTTATGGTGAATATTTGAAAAAAATATTTTTATTCCGTCCGCGCGCCGATTCTCGGCCGAAAATCTCGGAAACGCGTAGGTCACATTCTCCTAATATTTTGTGCCTTTTCATATTACGCTTTTTTTAAAGTTTTTTTATATATGAAAATGTACGCAAAAACATGCACAATATAACAAAAATTATTGGAAGGTTGTAGCATTTCTCATTTTTTTTATATTTGCATATAAAGTACGATAAGTACGAAAAAAAACTACGATCGGTCAACTTTGACTCAACCGAAAAGGTAAAAAAAACGCATTTATAACATAAAAATCTTACAGTCTAGTAATATTCAATCATTTATCTTCATTTTAAAAACATATTGCAAGTCTCTAGAACAATATCTCGATTTATGGTGAATATTTGAAAAAAATATTTTTATTCCGTCCGCGCGCCGATTCTCGGCCGAAAATATCGGAAACGCGTAGGTCACATTCTCCTAATATTTGAGCTTTTCATATTACGCTTTTTTAAAGTTTTATATATGAAAATGTGCGCAAAAACATGCACAATATAACAAAAATTATTGGAAGGTTGTAGCATTTCTCATATTTTTTTTATTTGCATATAAAAAAAAACTTTTAACAAAAATCGACATTCGGTCAACTTTAACTCGTTCGAAATGGCGAAAAAAACTGCATTTGTAAGCTAAAACTCTTACAGTATCGTAATATTCAATCATTTTCCTTCATTTCGAAACAAATTGCAAGTCTCTATAACAATATTTCGATTTATGGTGAATTTTTTTAAAAAAAAATTATTTTTTTACATCCGCGCGCTACGAATTCATGCATCATTTTGTGATAATATTTTCTCTGTGTTGCTTTTATCGTTTTACAATGTGTTATATATCAAAATGATCGCAATTTAGTGACATTACAACAAAAAAAAAGTAACTTGTTACCTCTAACCGTTTGGCGCACAGCGCGATTTGAATACAATTATATATGAAATTTCGTTTTTGCGCTATCATAGATCGCATTATTTATATATGATAAGTATATTATTTTTTCATTTCTGATGATTGCATTCTAAACTTCAGGCAATGACAAAAAAAGGAGTTAAAAATGAACTCTTAATCTTCAAAAGTACGCGCGCTGTAAATTTTTGAAAAAATTATTTTTTCCACTTCCGCGCTCACTCCAACCAGGCCCGGCATACGGGAGACGTTTTTGATTTTTAGGGTCCCCGGCGTAAGAAGGGTTAATATACACCATATGTGTGTTTATTATATACATAACCATCTGCATCATACTGAAGTCAATTAAACACTTGCTGTGTGCTTGCTTGCTGTTCTCTTTCTCTCTCTGGATATTCTTTATTGTTTACAAAACTTTTGGAGTCCTTCCTTGATCAAAACCCCTTATAAATCACCTGCAATTTGGGCAGTCATACATCACTAGTTGAAACGTTGGGTAAACATTTACAGTAGGGCCTCGATAATCGCAGGGGATAGAGCCCAGAGCCTCCCGTGATAAGTAAATACCCGTGTTATCCTGGTACCCCCCTCCCTTAAAAATTGCTTAAAACTGCCTACTTTAATAGTTAACCCACCCAAGACCACTATTCCAATTTTTATAACTGCCTACTTTAGTTCAAACGCCAAATATGTCTTCAACTATCCCCTTAAACTAAATTCAAGACAGTTTCAAAGTTATTTTACAAACATAGCTTAAAAATATATGTAGTATACATACTATTGTACATATGTAGCCTACTAGCCTATGGATTACAGCTAGATGCCTACATAAGCATGTGCTGTTTCATACTCACGTGGGGCTCTTTTATTTTACAAGGAAGAGAGGGAGAGAGGTAAGAGAAATATCAAAATTATGTAAATCACATGGGTACTCACCAACGATCTGTGTTGATAAAGATGGCGACGATTTTGCAGTGCAATCGGATGATAACTAAAGATAATGCTACAGCAGCATGCAGCAAACATCTTTTCCCCTTCTTCACACCACATGTTAACTCGTGTTTTATGGGTACAATTTAAAGAACGTGGTGAAGAGTGACCAGCAGCATAAACAGACGTGGGTAGCCGTGTTGCCAAAAGGGAATGGAAATTTCTTGCTAGATTTTGCTCCATAAAATGCTAAAAAATTCACATCATACACAACAATGCCACCCAGCAAATGTCAACCGATTGCTCTCTTTTTCGATTCAAACATGTTTCTAACATACACTGTGTACTTGTACATTACGTTACATAATTCCTAATAATTTCGAAACCTATTCTGTTAAATTCCTGAAAATGGTTTTTGCAAGATTTGTTCTTTTTTCTTACATGATATATCAAATATAGTAGAATAAAAGAAATATTCAACTTAACATTACAAAGATTTGATGTCAAATATGTATGCTAGATGTATTTTGAAAACAAAATGTAGGTTTTCCTGCCAGATGTCAGATTGAAAATTTTCTTGCTAATTACCTCAAGAAAATGAAAGCTAACATTAAAATGCAAAATTGGTAACACTGGACTCAACACATCCACACATCTTACTGCTGCGCAACTGTACATTAGTTATGTGAAGATGGTGCTAGTAGTACAAATGATAGTGATTGTATCATTAAAAATATCAAAATAAACGAAGTCGCAAAGCAGATTCTATGTCATGTTTTTCCTAAACACATAGCCTAAAAGGAAAACATTAGTTTGTTTGTTTCATCGCTGACACAAACCCCTAACAATGCAGTGTACATATGATCATTCTAAACTATTATTTACTACCAAAATAACAATGATATTTTGTATTGAAAATGAATGTTACGTATATTCCAAACATTATTACTACCATGACTAGTACTATTAAGATTTCGAAAGATAATCTTTCTGTGAATGCTACCATAATTTGATTTTCATAAACGTACGTACATTTTGTCAGCTGGCTGGCCTCGCGTAGATAAAAGTTGATTTCACTAATATGAAATTACTCCAAGAATAGCCTATTTATTATGAAGATATGACGATAATATATAAGGTAAAAAATGGTTTTACGTATTTCGTTTACACTTCGTCGCCAACAGCAAACAACAATACGATAATCTGTGACAATTATCGTTTGTATGACTGGATGTTCGGTTCGGAAAAGTTATAATGTATACTACCAAAATGACAATGAAGTTCACATTAATTTTAGCCTTAATGTTATTACTACCGTAATTACACTGTTACTATTAACATTTCTAAAAGGTTATCAAACAATAAAGGTCGCTGTGAACGCAACCGTATACATACTACATTTTTAAATTATGTTTAAATTTTGTAACTGGCCACTCGGAGTATAAGTTGAGTGCATTGATGTGGAATTATTCCTTGAATAGGCTATTTATCATGAAGATATGCCTATAATATATAAGGTGAGAATGTTTTTATTACCTTTATGTATAATTAATACCATAATATGAATCTGTTCATGTATGTTGGTGGTTATCGCACTGCAACTAGGCTTAGCCTACCAATGAATGTCATACATAAACCTTTAATAGGCTATTTATGATGAAGATATGCCAATAATGTATATAAGGTGAGAATGGTTTTATTACCTTTATTGTCAGTTAATATCATAATGTGAGTAATTTCATGTATGTTGGTGATTATCGGTCCGCGGCAGAGGCTTAGCCTACCGATAAACATCGCGTACGCAACACGGACAAACCCACGATGCTGCGATTCATACCAGCGATATAGCATGAGAAGCGGTCCAAAAAAAAAACCGTGAATAACTGATTCCGTGATTACTGATATGCGACTAAGCGATGCCCCATTGTATTTATTTTATCATACTTTTCATAGATTCAAGTCTATGAAATTTCATCGGTGCCAATTTAGTGAAGCTTCACATATACGCCGATGCATATATTAGGGCTTGTGCCTTGTATGATAAGGCGCCCTATGATGGTAATGTTAGACTAGCGATAATCTATACGCTAAGTCGGTTGGTATTGCACTTCCATCTTCAATGGAGTGTCTGGGGTTTTGTAGATCACTTACGTCGGTATTATCTTTACGACGATGTGTTAAACTCATGGTTCGGTGAGGTTCTTGTACACACAAGGTATAAAAAATAGTATATTCTTCTGAAGATCAGGTATGATCGTACAAGTCTTTCTAATAACGATAGCTTGATCGCTTCTGCCAATGATGATGGCTAATCCTATTCCTCTACATGATAAAGCTTAGGTAAAGAGGTACGGTCTTCTAATGACGATAGCTAACTCTGTTCTGCCTGTCTACCATCTCTGTTACAAGTTATGAAGGAAGGCAGACAGTAGTTCGAACATATGAACATACTTACAAATGACATAGTTTCATACGAACACACAATCAAATGAGACACGCTACAGATCACGTAGGCCGTTTGAATAATAGGTCGGGGTAGTTGTCTCAAGCAGGGAGCTTGGACTAATGTTTATAAACAATTGAATGACTACAGGTGACGACATGTTATCTTAGCCTACTTTTATTGTATACGTCATCTTTAGCGTCTCTAGTCTGATCACATTCCTGCAAGCAATCTGGTTGACCTCTTAGTTTTAGACTTTTATATATATGGACTAACATTCCATATTTTTATTATGTAAACACTTACATTAGCTCGGTCAGCTACCAAAACCAACTACTGAATATTACTCAAACTTGACTTGCACTTGACTTATAGGAGTGTGATACAGACACTATGTGAATATATATATATATATATATATATAAGTAAATAAAAATTCATTGTGTACATGAATTGATTCAAGTAATAAAATATAAAACAATGATATTGGTAAATAATAGTGATCACGGATATATAATGATACAGTTTTTCACTTCATCTCATCAAGATACTTATGCTACAGAAAATACTAATGTACTCTGATAGTTGCATAGAATGAAGATTAACATGATAAAATCATATTTTAACTGATAAAAATTTTCATATATGAATTGATAACATTATTAATGTTTATTCTGATTGATTCGTTGATTTTCATGCTAAATGTTATATATCTGATTCATTAATTCATATACTAACTCATAAATAACTGCAGATAATGGTAAGATATAAGGTAACAGATTGATTATAGGCTACCTGATTTGTTTATCCATATGTATATGGATTCATATAAGTTTATGATTAATATATGTGCACTTTAAATAGATTCCTATTGCGTACACGCAAAGATATATTTAGATTCTGTTATTTATGATCAATTATATATAGGATACATGATACTTTATATATATAGGATACATGACCGAGGTTATACTACTTCACTTTCAACTAGCTTTCGAACAACTTTTCGTCCATTACACAGTTCCAGACAACACCTTTAGCCAAATGAAACGGCCTTTTTCAATGGTTTAAAACAAGGGGAAAATTTGCCTGGGCGGGTCCAACGTTCCATTTTGCGCTCACACTTATTCTCTGCATCCTAAGCTACACGATTACGTTCGCGATGAATAGATCATCCCAGCACGAGTCCTTCGCCAGCAAAGTAGAGTTGAATATCCTTCGGGTCGTAATTGTCGGAAGTATGTCCCTTTTTGTAGTCGATTCCGACAGTAGCCGGAGCATTCCGCATTAAAACGAGATTAACGACGAGATACGGTGTCGTCGAAGAAGTCCATGAAATTCCTTTCACATTGTAGGCGGTTGTTACTTGACTGTAGTCGTCCGCTGCGACGAACGATTTTTTTGAAGTTGCGATGTTGAAACTCTCGTACTGCAGGATACTGTAACCAGTTCCATTAATCAGCCTGCAAGTGAAATTATACTTGTCACAAGGCAAAGTAAATTCAGACAACATCCAAATACAGGGGAGGGAAGAGAGCCATTTAGACCAGACTTAACCCACATGAATTCGCTGATATATTGGAATTCAAAAGAGTCAGCTGTACAAACTTTTTTATCCATGGCATTAACAATGAGTGAACCTATCCAGGTCTATGATGACTTGTAAAAAAATATCTAGAATTATAAAAAATAAATAGATATCATTACGAATCTCAAAGAAAATTTCGATATTACTGGTAGTAAGTTACTAGACAAAGAAGTGGAAAACGGAGCTAATTGTAAGATTGCCAGGCAACATAAGAGTCAAAGAGAGATTAATCATGATTCTATGTGCCCTAACAAAAGTTTCATATTCAATTTTCTCGTGCGCATCCTCTGAGGTTAACTTTTAAAACATTATTAATAGGTAGGAGATGCAACGAAAAAAACCCACTATGTAACTAATTTCTATATAAACTTTGGGTTTTCCAAGAAAATGTGACATTTTCCCATGAATGTTTTACTTGAATTGTAATAGGCTAATGTTGCAAGTAAATATTTCATATATACATATCTTGATACTTCTAATGTCTATGAGGTTCAGGAAAAAAAAAAAACTTAATTCATTTTGTTGTTATAGAAATTCTATTTGCTTATATTGTCATTAATTTTAAAATGATTACAAGTCCTTAACTAATTGCATTACACACACGGATAAGAATATGTTATGTGGCCTGTCATGTGACCTATGAACCACATGTGAAGTTCATGAACTAAGCATTCCTTTCTCCAGTCAATCTGCTTTTGCAAGCAGAGACGACACACAGATGAAGCCTGTGTAAGCAGATTATTGAGGTTAAAGGAACAAATGCTGATACGGCAATGATGACGTCGTCACTTGGCAGGAGATTGCTCTCAGCCAGCTAAGAGTTACGTTACTTGCTGTAAGAGATACGACTTAGTATTTTCAAATGATATTTTAGTGTTTTAATTCTCCACCCGCATGAGAAGAATGTCTGAAAAAAAAAAAAAACAACAGTACCAAAATTGAACAATATATTAGTTTCATGTTGGCATTATGTTAAATAAATATTCCTTATTCAAACTATATGAAAAAGGTTTCCATACAAATTCTATATATATTATTAGCCCTGTATAAGATTCATATAGGATTATTTCATAGATAACATTTTCACTTCTAGACTTCCTGACTTTAAAATCTCTTTTATTTTATTTTATTTATTTTTTATTTATTATTAGTTTTATTTATTTATTTATTTATTTAATTTTTTTATTTCATTGACTACGAATATAAATCACCGGACAGACAATATGTCAGTAGGTTTTGGATATGTATTTGAACTTTTAGCTTATTTGTCATTACTAAAAAAAGCGTTAAGTTAGAGTTTCAAATCTTTACGCATATATATTTGGATATTTAATGGTTACGTTTGCTATTGATTTTATCGTGATTCCTTTTTTATTATAATTTGTAACCCTTCCGACTTCTTACGGAGTGTATTATATTGACTCCACTTGTATCCATATTTATCTTATTTTTTTATATTATTTATTTATTTTATTTTTTTTATATATATTTGATAAATCATGGTTGGCTTGAATATCTGGAAAAGTGTTCTAGCGGCGTACCGTATAAGGCTACTTGCGGCATCAATTCTATAGATACAAGATATAAATGATAAAGTATTTAAAACCGCGAGAACCGCTATAATCCAGTTCGGTATATCACGAGTTGTAACTCGTAAGACATTGACACTTCCTATTTAATTATCCGTTATTCTACCAAACCGATTGACTCTGGTGATAAAATATATTATTGGTTTTCTTAATGGAAAGGAATTCACACAACGTGTTAAGGAGATTATTATTGATTTACACCACCACCCGAGTCACAGATTATTATGTGTTGAATTCCATATTTACTGATTTAGCACTCATAAATATTCCTAACGCACTCAATTGCGGTGTTTGTTTTCAGTGCTATTCATTCTATATAACGTGTCAAGGAACTATTGACACTAAGAAGTGTTTATTCCCTCTGTCAGACTCGTAATTCTGTTAATAATTCTACGTATATTCTTTCAAGGATTGATTTGGCACAGGATAGGCCCTTAAACTGACAGGTGTCTTAGTGTATCCCTTGTTTTCAGACACGTGTTACAATTGTTATGTGCTTTTTTTTATATTTGTAAGCATTGTAGGCCAGTAAAATAGTGATTTGGCTTTCTGTGACATAGTAGAGAACCCTGGATGACGGAATGCAACCAGTTTATGACGATTGGTATGAAAGAGATTATTACTACTACCTGGTCGTTAGTCATCTGCTGTGTTCTTCGGGTTTTCCTCGTCACGGACCTACATATAATATTACATTTGATTACATTATTCTGATACACATACTTTAAATATACTTTTGCTTAAGGGTTTCTGCTCGAAGTGTTTATTGTTTTAGCCTAGCCACTGACCCTGTTTCCATTTCGAAGTGTTTATTGTTTGGTGTTTATTGCTGCTGACTCTGTTTCCGTTCGATTTGTAACAGTTCTGCGCTCCAACCCAGATATTCAATGCTCGCGATCTCTTGGGTTAAGGAATTTTCTTGTTTAGATACGGTTTTAACAATAGGTACGGATGTTTCTATATCTTTTAGTATAATTAATGGTTTTATGCAGTATGGTGCGGGATTGCGGGATAATGCGTCAGCTATGATAATTGCTTTCCCAGGTAGATATCTTATCTTGGCTCCAAAGACCTGAATGATCATTTGTCACGAGTTCCTTTTGGACTGTGATTAAAGCCTTTGAAAAACTCGGTAAAGGACTCATGTTCAGTAAGGACTTTATCAGGATAGCCATAGATTATGAACTTAAAATGTACTAGTGTTAAAGATACCTAGCCCTTCCTTGCCTATTACTGCATATTTACTTTCAGAGGGCTTTAGTTTTACGTGAATAAAAGCTATAGGAAGAACTGTTTATCATATTACTGAAGTAGTATCCCTCTTACCCCTTGGTCTGAGGCGTCTGTTGCAATAAAAAAAAAAAATTCCTTATTTAAATCAGGATTTTTAAGTTAGGTAAGCTGCATTTTCCGCTTTTAAGATATCGAACGCCTGTTGATGCTTTTCAGACCATAATAAATCTACGCTCTTCTTCGTAAGATCTGTTAAAGGAGCTGTCATCATTGAAGAGTTACATATTTACATACGATTGTAATACCCACTACAGCGCAAAAGTGCTGTATCCCCCTTTTACGTTAATAGGTACCGGAAAGTTATGAATAGCCGACACCTTACCATAGATTACTTTAAGACCTTGACAAGACACATAAAACCTAGATAAACATGTTCGGTTTTAAAAACTCACATTTATATATTTTACTCTGAGACTAGCTCTACTTTATGTGAATGTACTTCTAAGGTATTAGAAAAGATTACAAGATCATCCCATATAGGCATGTAGGTTATCCCTAAAAGTCTCCAAACACTATATTATAATTGGGGTGCAACGTAAGCCGGAGGCATACGTTAAAAATTGATAATGTCCCCTGAGTGTGCTGAAAACGGTATATGAGGTACAATCACCTTAGGTAATGGTATCAGTAAAAGCCTTAAGTAAGTCCAAGTAGGTGAAAAAAAAATTTATTCTAACCTAACAGAGATAACGATTGTCGTCGGTACATGGCACTGGAAACTATCGGGAGCGTTTCCTTGTTTAAGCGACAGAAATCTACGCAGATACGCCAAGTCCGATCTTTTATGGCATGACATTTGAGGGAAAAATTATATGGGCTTATTTGATTTCCTAATGACTCCTATTACTAAAATTTTTCAACTTCGTCATTTATCTCTATTTTGAAATTTCATTGAGAATCTATACGAAGGTACGTAAATAGCTTTATGTTTGTCCTTAGACCGTATTTTGTGTTTAAATTACATCCGTTTTTTTTTTCCCAGAGATCACTCGCCAGTGGAGAAACTTCCTGGTATTCAAGGTAAAAGATAAAAAAAATTTCTGCTGAATCACCTCTGCTTGAATGACTTTACGGATATTACTTTAGATAGATTATCAGAGAAATTCATCCACGACCCGGTTGGGCGTGATTAAAAATTAGCAACAATCAAAAAATGCGATTTTATAACTTCCGTATCCACGATATGTATACTTTTAGGGCTTTGTTCGCGGAAATCGTTATATTTCAGAGTGTCGGGAAAGATTAAAATTTCATTTCCCAGCAAAGTCTTTTTACACGCACTAAGACATTCGAGGGTGCATGCTTCTCGAGATTTTGGCGTGCAAAGTGCGACTGCGTTGTGGAGAATTCTGTTGGGTCATTTGAACAATGTTACGATTTATGAGACAAATGTATAGTTCCTTTATATAAGTTGTTATTTGATTAACTGTCTCATTTTTGTTCAAACGGATTTTAATATGTTTGAAGGTTTATAGGATTTTCCTTGATAAACACGCCTTATTTTGCAGGATGTAAGATATATTTTGTATACCCCTAGATGAATCTTACAATTACACTAGATACAGATCAATGTTTTTTTATAACTAGAGGTATCGTAAACGCTCGCTTATCCGGACTTCTCATTAGGGAAGTTCGAACAAACAGACGGTGAGTCCGTAAATACTGGTAATTAATTGTCTAAAGGATAAAGAATAAATAAGATATTCTAATTTTTACGGCGCGTACAGTCGGGCTTAATCCACCAGTATTTATTATAACTTAATGTATTAAAATTACTAGAACCTGCTCTGATTACTTGATACTGTCGTGTGATGCATAGGAAAAATCCTTTTTAGTTCAAAAAGATATCGTATGTAGAACCAACATCGCTTTTCCCCACTCTGCTAAAGTCGCTTATTGTGTGGAATTTGCTTCGCTTTTGAAAACTCGGCAGATTTAACTAACCTTGACCGCTTGACTAGGTGACACAGTCACCGAGTTGTTTGTTTGATTCTGAACGGGTTACGTGTATTTCTTTCCTTTTTGTAATAATTAGGATCCTTCTCTTTATTACCATCGGCAACGTATTGTGTGTTTTAGCATTATGTTGTGGTTACGTATAAAGCAATGAATGATGAACTATTAGGAAACTGAGCGATTACTAATAAGACAAGTTATCACTACTGCATACAATTTTAACTGTTTGTACTTCATTCTTTGCTAATAAAATTTGAAATAGTGAGGGATCCTGGTCAGCGCATTTGCCTGATGAAAGTTTTTTACAGACATGTTATTCCTTGCAATCCAGCCATATTTTTAAAGTTGAGTTGAGTCATTGAGGTTCGATATTTTATATAACTCAAAAAACTCAAGGCTAAACTGGCGATCGGGACTTGCAAAGAGCATTTATTGTCATGACCCGAAATAGTGTTACCTCTAATTTATATAGATTTGTACGGGTGTTCCACTTGTTTTTTTGTGTGTTTTCTAATCACTACGGTGCTTAACGACCCTATCCATGCATCGTATAAATACAGACGTCCACTGCGTAAACGCATATTCACTGTTTAATATGATTTGTTACGTAAGGGATTAATAATCACCCAAAAATGATAAAATTAACATAGTATATGATTATGATATTTCAGTAGAACTTCTGGAAACAGACACTCAAAGATAAAAAACTCGCAGTAGCGAAATCTCAATGATGTAGATAATTTCTGTAAAAAGTAAGATTAAGAATGTCTCGTAACTTCAGCCACAGGAATAACGAAATTCGACCTGCAAAGGAAAAACACTCAAAGTTACTCCAAATGAATAAAAAATTGTATTCTTAGCTTGCTTTTGTGGGAAGTCACGGTGTTCCGATAACGACACACGGCCTCGGTCCTCCTTCTCTATTTAGCGGACGACCTGGTTTGGCTTCAGTTTCCCCCGTGCGCGTTGTTTCGATGATTCGAGCCCTTGAAAATCCGATGCTGCAGACGCGTTCGGTTTGTTTCTTGCAGTGCCGGAAACGCTCACTAACGATGTTTTCTTGAATGATTCTAATGAGAGACGAAGCTTGCGTGTCGTAAGAAAAAGACACGTCGGTTTTGTTTCTTGAAGTTATTCACTAACGATGATACTAAGTTGCTTGACGAATCTTGTTGTTTTCTGAAGTCGCTCACTAATGATGATACTAGGTTGCTTGAAGAATCTGCTGCTTTCGTCGTCGTTGACTTCATGATTTATTATTCTGTTTTTTCTTCGTAGGACGTTGTAGAGTCTTCTGGTCCGCTGGCCACCAAATATTAGGGCTTGTGCCTTGTATGATAAGCCCTATGAGGTAATGTTAGACTAGCGATAATCTATACGCTAAGTCGGTTGGTATTGCACTTCCATCTTCAATGAGTGTCTGGGGTTTTGTAGATCACTTACGTCGGTATTATCTTTACGACGATGTGTTAAACTCATGGTTCGGTGAGGTTCTTGTAGAAAACACAAGGTATAAAAATGTATATTTCTTCTGAAGATCAGGTATGATCGTACAAGTCTTCTAATAACGATAGCTTGATCGCTTCTGCCAATGATGATGGCTAATCCTATTCCTCTACATGATAAAGCTTAGGTAAAGAGGTACAGGTCTTCTAATGACGATAGCTAACTCTGTTCTGCCTGTCTACCATCTCTGTTACAAGTTATGAAAGAACAGACAGTAGTTCGAACATATGAACATACTTACAAAATGACAGTTTCATACGAACACACAATCAATGAGACACGCTACAGATCACGTAGGCCGTTTGAATAATAGGTCGGGGTAGTTGTCTCAAGCAGGGAGCTTGGACTAATGTTTATAAACAATTGAATGACTACAGGTGACGACATGTTATCTTAGCCTACTTTTATTGTATACATCATCTTTAGCGTCTCTAGTCTGATCACATTCCCTGCAAGCAATCTGGTTTGACCTCTTAGTTTTAGACTTTTATATATATGGGACTAACATTCCATATTTTTATTATGTAAACACTTACACATATACTAACTGTTTCCATGAATTCTAGTTGTCATAGTAATGCAATAATGATAAATTGCTCTAACATGATATATATATACTACAAATAGATACAATAATTTCGCTTATTTCTATGGTTTTGTGTAAGTCTTATACAGTGGAACCCCCGTATTTGCGGTCTCACACATTCGCATTATTCGTGGAAAATTAAAAGCCTCTTTAACAGTATTTTTCTATGGGGAAATATCCACAATTTCCTGTTTTTTTCTTTTTTTTTTATCAATTTCATCATACAATGCACTTTTTTGTGATAAAACTATTAAAAAAAAACAGAAGATAAAAGTTTTTAGTGGATTTTTCTTCAGTTTTAACTACCTAATAGGAGGTTTAAAGCATTTTTATACAGGTTCCACTATTCGCGGGTTCTAACTATTCACGGGGTTCTGGTACGCATCCCCCGCAAATATGGGGGGACCCACTGTACCCAGTTTGGAGGGTAAACCCATACCAATTTGCAACAGAGATAAAAAAATAGGAGAAAGCGAACAACACCCTAGGTACTGTTCACAGCAAAACCATTGATATTTGAGTCAGGAATCTAGTTACTTTTTCAAAAACGAATATTTTCAAATTAAATTAATTTCGTGAATGCGTAATAAATTTATGTAATTCATAACCTTACACTGATGCTTAACTATTTATTTCAAAATTATCCATCGCATTCTTCTTCTTCTTTCCTCCCGAAAAATCACAAGTCTCCTTGGACTTGAGGGTGAACGTCATCATCGTGTAAGATTGTTGTGAAGAAAGTGTCCCAGCGTCTATGCGTATGAGTGGTGTGCGGATTTAGCACAGGAAATGGGAAGTTTGTTGACACAAGTGACTCTGCAACCATCAAGATGGCATCAATCTTCTACATGTAAGGTGTTTTAAGTAAAAATTTCAAAAGCGTCATGGAGGCAAGTTTGCACCGCACATGGCTAAACGTTTATTAACCTCTGTTTAATCTTTATTTTATGACAATATTTTTGTACTTTGGGTGAAAACTCTTATTTCGAAAGTAACATAGAAATCTCAATGGTGTGTTTCCACGACCGATGACTCGTGACTTGTGTCCATTCTCCGGTGTCTGGATGTGTTGAATAACTTTTTCTGTTAGATTCGTCAACGAGCGGGGCAAGACTGGGCCAGGTAGTCCACTCGGTTGTTTCCCTACTTATATAGAATTACCATTTAACTATATTCGTGTTTCACCAATATCAAGTGAAAAAGGGTGATCTGCGTGAGTAAGATGAACTCAAGGCGGTTGTTTACCCTACTAATACTTTGAGAGTATAGTAGGCAGAGAGAGGTGTGGGTGTACTGTTGCCTAGATGGGCCACGACGACTCTTGACGACTGACTGATGCTCAGGGCAGCGAATTCCAGTCCTTCTCGGGAGGGTGGCCGCTATCGCTGTGTCACTTATATACCCTCCTCAGTACTCACAGTTTTCTTTTACTTAAAATCTACTTCAATCACTGAGTGACCTCGGCCGACCTTTGTCATTATTTAAATATGATTTTTAAAAAATGGAAACAACGGTTTAGATCGATTAAATGAAATGAAGCTTAAATAGGACTGACCATCGTCGTCACTTTACCTTCCAGAGACAAAAAGATGCCTCACTTAATCCAGCCATATTTATTTAAGTTAAAAAACTCAAGTTTTAACAAAATCTTTAACTCATGAATGCAACTTCGATCATTCATTTACCTCGGCTGACCTTCAGTTCGATCACTAATTCAATAATTCTGGTTGAAATAGATCGATTATGTACCGGGCGACACTAATCCTCATCCTGAGTGACACCAGTTTGTTTACACTAGTACTTTCCACCAAGGAGATTAGGTCCTTTGTTTGAGCCGTTTGTTTTTCTTTTTTAACAATTACGCTTTTTAACATTTTAAAACTTATAGAAGTGTAATAAATATATTATATTAAATTACAGTGGACCCCCGTATTCGCGGACTCACACATTCGTGGATTTCTCTCGAGAACGTTTCCCTGCATTATTCGCGGAAAATTCGCGCATGCGGTATTTTTCTATGAGAAATATCCACAAATTCCTGTTTTTTGTTATCAATTTCATCATAAAATGCACTTTTTGTGATAAAACTATTAAAAAAAACCAAGTATGAAATTTTTAGTGGTTTTTCTTAAGTTTTAACTAACAAAATAGGCTGTTTTTAGCATTTTTATAGGGGTTCCAAACATCCGCAGATTCTAACTATTCGCGCGGGGGGGGTCTGGTACGCATCCCCCGCGAATCCGGGGGACCACTGTATTCCTATACAAAACTTGGCTATTTCACTCAGAAGCATTTTTGGCGAATTAACGATTTCTACCGATGTGTTAGGTTAAGTTAGGTGGGATTCTTCTCTGAAACGGCTCCCTCCCTTGTGTGTTTAAGCTCTCATTTCTTCTTTAGTTTCCTGATGTGGTTGCTGCACTAAACTATATCTATTCTAGGCGTTGACAATTAAGTTTTGGTGGTGTCAAATATATTAAGATATCTGAGTTTTAATGAGGTCGAATGAAAGATTTTATTCATATATTTATAAAGTATTTTATTATTTATCTATTTTTATTTTATACATTGAAATATAAAAAAATTTAATCTAATCGAATAATACCTTTATTTTAGTCACTTACGAAGCAAGTCTTTTCTCAACACCTCTGACTGGTTATCGTATAATAAATACTGCAATACAGGTCAGTCCAGTCTATTAGGATTGAGTAAACCAGGCAAAATTTTGAGTCCATCAGACAAAGGGGAGCAGGTCCAAAATCACGTTTCAGGATTTCTGGACAGTCAGATGCAGGATTCGAGTTAAATAAAAACGTAATAAAAACTACTTGGACAGAGATCAAGTATGCAGTTTCTGTCTAGTGTGAATTTTTGTCTTTTGAGATGACTTGGTTGAGAAAAACTTCTTTGACATATAGACCAAGTGAATGGTTTCTCCCTAGTATGAGTTTTCATGTGCTTTGTGAGAGTACTGGAGGAAATAAAATTCTTTCTATATTATAGAGCAAGTATATGGTTTTTTTCCGTATGAGTTCTGAAGTGAGTTTTTTCAAATTACTTTGACAAGAAAAACTTCTTTGACATATAGAGCAGTTTATGGTTTCTCTCCAGTATGAGTTTACGTTCACGTGTCGTGTGAGAGTAGTCCTGAAACATATAAATTCTTTTGACATATAGATCATATGTAAGGTTTCTCTCCTGTATGGGTTCCGATGTGAGTCTTCAAATAACGTTTTTGAGAAAAACTTATTTGTCATATAGAGCAAGTGAATGGTTTCTCTTCTGGTGTCTTCTGAGATCAAATGATTTAGAGAAACTTCTTGAACATATAGAGCAAGAATATGGTTTCTCTCCTGTATGAGTTCTCATGTGAATTGTGAGATAACTTGATTGACAGAAACTCTTTTGACATATAGAGCAAGAATATGGTTTCTCTCCTGTATGAGTTCTCATGTGAATTTTGAGATAACTTGATTGACAGAAACTCTTTTGACATATAGAGCAAGTAAATGGTTTCTCTACAGTATGAGTTCGCATGTGTCTTGTGAGAGCATACTGATACGAAAAACTACTTTGACATATAGAGCAAGTATATGGTTTCTCTTCTGTATGAGTTATCATGTGAGCTTTTAAATATTTTGGTTGGGAAAAACCCTTTTCACATATTGAGCAAGTATATATCTCTCCCGTATGAGTTCCCCAGTGTGCTTTGAGAGCCTGTGATTGCGAAAAACTTCTTTGACATATAGTGCAAGTATATGGTTTCTCTCCTGTATGAGTTCTCATGTGTGTTTTGAGAGCCTGTGATTGAGAAAAACTTCTTTGACATACAGAGCAATTATAAGGTTTCTCTCCTGTATGAGTTATCATGTGTTTTCTGAGACCCTCTGATTGAGACACTTCTTAGACATACGGAGCAGTTGAAATTTTTCTCTCCTGTGTGAGTTATCATGTGTTTTTTTAAAACATCTGATTCAGCAAAACTTCTTTGACATAGAGAGCAAGTATATGGTTTCTCTCCTGTATGAGTTTTCATGTGTCTTGTGAGACTACCTGCTTCAGTAAAACTTTTTTGACACATAGAGCAAGTATATGGTTTCTCTCCTGTATGAGTTTTCATGTGTTTTGTTAAATGGCCTGATTGAGAAAAACTTCTTTGGCATAAAGAGCAACTATAAGGTTTTTCTCCTGAATGAGTTTTCATGTGTTTTGTTAAATTGCCTGACTGATGAAAACTTCTTTGGCATATAGAGCAACTATAAGGTTTTTCTCCAGTATGAGTTCTCGTGTGTTTTTTTAAATCACCTAATTGAGAAAAACTTCGTTGGCATATCGAGCAACTATAAGGTTTTTCTCCTGAATGAGTTTTCATGTGTTTTGTTAAATTGCCTGATTCAGAAAAACTTCTTTGGCATAAAGAGCAGCTATAAGGTTTTTCTCCTGTATGAGTTTTCATGTGTCTTGTTAAATGGCCTGATTGATGAAAACTTCTTTGGCATATAGAGCAACTATAAGGTTTTTCTCCAGTATGAGTTCTCTCGTGTTTTTTTAAATCACCTAATCGAGAAAAACTTCCTTGGCATATCGAGCAACTATAAGGTTTTTCTCTCGTATGAGTTCTCATATGGGATTTCAGGCTGCTCTTTGAAATATTCTTTGGCATTCAGCGCCTGTTATGAGCTTCCCTGTTGTGTTGCTTCTCTTTGAAAATGTATCCTGTCTACCAAAGTCTATGCTATCTGTTTTCTTTCTGGGGGGGGCAATACCCAAATGTCTATTTTCTTCTGCAATCCCAAATGTCATTTCCTTCTGAATCCCAAATGTCTATTTTCTTCTGCAATACCCAAATGACTATTCTCAATACCAATATTCATTTTTTCTTCTGCAATACAGATGTTCTTTCCGCTTTCGTCATCACAGCTTGGAGAGCTGTCCTCCTCATATTTATCAGATTGGGATGAACAGTCCACATCAAATACACTATGGCAAAAAAATTCTGATTCTGCTTTGACTTCCAAGAAGGGGTCTACAAACGAAGAGCCTTCACCTGTGTTTTCAGTAAGACCCTCCTCCAAAGCCTCCTCCTCCTCCTCTTTGATTAACAGCAATGATGACGATACTTCAGCTTCCATTTTCACAAGATGTTCTATGTCCAATACTCAATCCTAGTTAGGATCTGAAGACCTTTTCCTCTGGAATACTCTGAAATAAAATCAACAATCTGAGAAAGACATGTTCTAAATAGCTCTGTTCATAACAAGTGTAAAACAAGCAGCATCCTCTGGGAAAACAAATATCACTATGCAATGATCATCTGAACACAATTTGTCGGAAAAGAAATAAAACAGCCTTGGATGCTGTTCGGAATCAACAATTTATTCAGTCCAAGTTGGTTGACAACTCAACCAGCTTCTGCCTTTACCACAAATTCCTGACTTACTCCAGTTTTGACAATGAAACAAACAGCATCTTTCCTTCATGACTTGGGAGAATTATAAATCTAGTATTTACAGAAAATAGTTTTTTTCTTGTACGAACTGCATAAGCATTTGAGGTAGAAAAGACTACTTAGACACACACCCAGTGCATATAAATAATTTCTATCTAGTATGAGCCTCCATGTGACTTTTGAGAACATGGGATAGAGAAAAAACTCTTTCGTCCAGGTGAATGGCTGCTTCTCTCTGGCTTATGTTATTCTAATTTTCAATTTATATCAGGGGTGCAATGGGCCCCAGCCTGGGGTCTATGGTTGCACCTCTATATTCCACTAGCCTTATATCTGAGGGCTCTTTTCAAGGCGTTTACCGTTCCTCTGAGGGCAGCAATCTGCACCTCATTTATTTTGCAAAATAGTCGGGCAGAGAGCAAGTGGTTTCATGCGCCTGACTCCTGTACCAGTACTTAACTACCTAACCACCTTGTTTGGAAGTTTAGCGGCCGTTCACATGCTTCGCCTTAAGTGATTCCTACTGTAAAGGGCTGAGGGTTTGCATATCATGTAGGAACAACTAAAATATTTCACAAGACCAAATATGTACAGGTTTTAGCATGACAAATGTTTAATTAATTTGTATTTTTCATAACTTACAAACCAGAAGTCTTTACGCAGTAGAAAATCTCAGAGCACCAGCTGAATCCAGTTGAAAACAGAAACTAGGTTTGGTGGCGTGGGATTGACAGCCAAAGGGGAGAGAGTAGGCAGAGTCTGACCTCTCTTCTCCCTTGTCATAAACCATGAAGCATCAGTTATGTTCCGGCCCAGGTAATTGTATGAGGGGCGGCTTGAGGTTGGCCATTTGTGTAAAGAACTCAGGTTTGTAATTTATGAAAAAAATAAATCAATTGCAAATATGTCATTTGTTAAACCTTTTGCGAGGATAAAGTAAGCTTTAGAACCAACCGCTGGTTTTGAGTTGTATGCCTCTGATCTTTTAAGTGAAAGATTACTCAATAGCCAGACATCCAGGCTTCAACGCAATAGGAACTCCAGTCTACATTGCATCCAGGAAGGATTGAAAAGAACCTGTAATTGTGCCAGATTGTTTTATTGTCAAACCCTCTCCCATTAAAAGAGAGAAGATAGGAGTTGCTTCTATTTCTAGAATAAAAGTAAATGGTATTTTTCCTAATTATACAAACCCGAGGTCCTTTACAATAGGAATATGTTTACGACAAAGCTGGAACATGGATGTTAAAACTCTTGAGCAATGTGGTTAGGCAGTAACTAACGTCCAGTAGAGGGAGACCCACCTGCCCGGATGTAAGCATTCCACTTTGCCTTTCAGCCCAAGTTTCAGAGATGAGGGGTGGCATTAGTGTACAAGACCTCAGGTTTGCATAGTTACGAAAAATACAATTTATTTCTAACAAATGTGATTTGTTCCTGTACAATATACAAACCCTTGGTCCTTTACAATAGGAAGACTCACTTATTGGGGGGATGAATCTGAGTCTTTTGAACTGACTGGAGTTTCGTACACCTGGGATACTCCTGCTGATCAAAGTATAAGAACTGGAGGCTCAAGAGTCAGACTTCTGGGCTTCTCAATGAAAGTGAGGATTGTACTCGTATGAAAAAGGCTGGGAAAAATATCAACCCTTACTGGACAGGTAAATATATCGATATGCAGCTCCTCAGGCCGGGTAAACTATGAGGTCGGCCAATTAACGAAAAAACACATCAATTGAAAGAGGAAGTTATGCAAATGCACATGGTGAAAGAAAAAATTCTAAAAATTTTCCCTACCTTGCACAAGAAGTTGAAAATTACTATTTACAACACCTTGTGGGCCCTCTTGTACAAGATAATTGTAAATTTTACCAACTTTTATATGTTTTTTCTAATAAATAACTTTTGTTTTATTTTGTAAAAATTACGATTACAGCTCACACACTATCAAAACAGATAAGAAATAAAATCAATAACAAATTCTTAGCATATTTGTTGAAAAATATTTATGTGAATTTACCGACAACAAAGATTGTCTTTTTTTTACTTTCACGTTTTTTTCTAAAATTTTCATTGCACTTTTCTTTGCAAAATTACATTTACAATCAACATGCTATCGTAAATGACAAAAACAACAACCAACAGAAACCCTTGTTATATTATGAGCAAATTTTACAAAATGATGCCATGTGAGACAGAGACGTAATACATTCCCCCTTGAAGTTAGAAGCAGAACTAAAGTCCTGAGACGCCTGATTCGCGTTTTTATGGGCTATAGAATTATTGGCACCTCTTTCTTGCCCGATTCTTTCCAAATCGATGGCGCTTAATATCGTTTTATCTACAGGATTAATCTGTCCACCATCCCAAACTTGTTGTTACTACTCCCAAGGAGAAATTCGTCTATTAAGGGTCAAGGCATAGATCCGAGAAAAGGTTTACCTTATTGTCAGTCTCCTTCCTCCCATCCTAGAGGAATGAGCAGGATTGCTTCTATGATTCTAATAAGAAAAATAGAAAGGAAGCTCAATGAGTAGACTTACTCAAACGCCAGTCCAGCAAGTGTAGGTTAGTCCTGTTCTAAGCCCAAAGGAAGAGAAGTAGAACACGGAAACAAGAGAGGCCAGTCAGTCTCAAATCCTTCTCACCTTGAGCTGCACACCTTAGGCAAGATGCAACCTGTCCTATTAAAGGAGCTGGGTAATAAAACATGGATTTGTGGGCAAAGACCCAAAGGTAGAAAGATACTGTACAGGTGACATTGTTGCCAGCTGCAGAGAACCTCCTCCAGATTTTCTGGCAAAACCAGGAGAAAGCCTCGTTCATGTCAAGGAGGTTGAGTCTTTTCAAAAGTACAGCAATCACACTAATAGGACAAAGTAATGATTGATCTGGATCAACAATTGCAAAGTCCAAGGCACAGGGGATCATGATGGACTCGAACCTGGCAAAAAAGTCCCATCAATGACACCGATCAGCGAACACAGCTCCAATCCATGAAATGTTAGAGGACTGAAAGAGTTATCTAGCTATTTCTGTTGCTGCTAGGCGAGAAAGTCTATGCTTGCAAGGAAAGCTGAATAGTCTTTTAGCCACGAAGACAGAGATTGTACTACCTGAGGAACGGCTCTTGTGTCACTAGCACTGGAGGGTGGGTCGGAGGAACTAATCTCGTTACCTTGGAAGCAGATTTGGCAGGTTGGGTTAAAGGCAGTCTTCAGCTATTTATTTTCAATTCAGGATGAACAATGTTTGATGAGCACCTTACAAATTAGAAAAAAATATGGAGGTGAAAGCCAGTTCAGAGGACACCAGGTGTTGGTAGAAACCCATTGAAGAGGTATGGCGTATTTAAAAGACTTAGGAACAGTTGCCTTTGAAAAGAGAGAAGTGGAAGTGTATACATTTATTTACATTAATTAATTAATTGGGTGGTGGGAAATATAATGGATATGTCTCTATGTTTCAGATGGTCCCATGTCATTATTCTAGAGATGGGATTCTCTAAAGACTTGACTATCGAAATGTAGTGGTTGACAATTTGAGAGTTTGGGGTGATTACTTAGACTATTCAGAAGAGTAGAATGATAAATTACACCTCTTTTGTGGGTCGACTTAGTTCTTAACATGAGCTTTTTTTAGTCACTTTGTTCCATTTTATGTCCATCTAGTTTGGGAAATAAATAGCATATTTTTGTATTTACATGAATTCATTAGCCTAGTTTGATATTGCTTGCAGAGAGAGATGGCCAGCTACTGAAAAGTAAGAGTTTGCCACTTGTTTAATTTGATTAGGGGTTATAGTTTGGTGGCAGCGTTTAAAAAGCTTTTTATACATTTTATAGGCTGTAGATACGCTAATGAAGAGACTGGTGGCTAGGTAAACATATATTTTTTGGGGAGGAAAAGGGTTATACCTATGACACAGCAACTCGGGGCTTGCTTTGCTGATTCAAGAGTTTTGTGTTTGGGCTGTTGAGTCTCTCTCTCTCTGCATCTAGAGACAGTTTAGCTGGTTAGTGATTCGTGAAAACGTGTTCCGAAGTTATGGGGAAAAAGTGTAATTTTTGGCATATTAAAGTGTTTATTGGGTGTGGTGAATAACTTACGCACATTTTGCAATGCATATACAATTTTGGGTCCCAGTCATATGAAGATGTGTGTGTAATTTTATTGCTTCCTTATTTTTTCCCTTTTTTCTCTCTCTCTTTTTGTTGGTGATGAATTTGCTCAAAGTGTATTTTTGTTTTGATGTCTCTCGAGATTTGATGGACATTGGGGAGATTTTGTAATAACATGAGCGATTGTTTTTTGGTTGATGAGTTACGCCCTAGAGAGAGAAAGGCGAGGGTCTGAGTAGAGTGAAAGAGAGAGGGTGGTTGGTTGTAGGTGCTTAGAAGTGTGAGAGAGAGGTGGTTTACTGAGTGAAGCACTTTTGCATTTTTTTTTTATCTCCTCCCCGTTTTTTTTTTTTTTTTTTTTTTGGTGTGACCTTGTACGGCAAACAGCTGTTTGTGGAATGATTTACTGGGCGCGGTGCATGTTTGTTTTTTGTTATCTTTTATTGGGGGAAGTTTGTAATAATTTTTTTGGATTGGGTTTTGTGTGTATATAAATACATTAATGTTATTGAGGTCGGGAAATGTCATAGAGCACAAAAGATTTCGTAAAAATAGGGAAATGGCGGACGCAGAGGGTTAGACGACTTTGGTTCATCACGTCACAAAACTTTTGTGCGTGTGAGAGTCCATTTAGGGGAATTGTAGATGGAACACTTTTGCAACCAATGCAAATCTTTATTGAAGGTGTGAATAATTATTTATGCGCAAAAAACATAACGGATGATGTAGAGGCATTTAGAGAGGCGAAAGCTTTGTTAGATTTCAATAAGGGTGATCTCTCCCATCGTTGCAGGAGTTTCCAATTTGCAAAATGTCATACCTGGGCTGATTTGCAAGCATTTTTAAAAGCAGCTTATAGCTCAAGGAACACGGGGATATGATGAGGGACCTCAGGGGGCTATAAAAGATACAGAAAGGCACAAATAGCCTGTAGAACATACCGTATATACTCACGTATCATGCGGCTTTTGAAGCCCTAATTTTGGAGCGAATTTTAAGGGGGTCGCATCTTACATGAGATATAAAATTTGAGTTTGTAATAATCATATATTAGTATCATATGATTTTTCATATTAATATTTGTTCGTATTATAAAATACAAACATAGCAATCAACTATTTGTTTTGTAAATCAGCTGAGGGTGATTGTGAAGTAAGTTTGTTTTGCTGTGTTGAACTCAAATCAAAGTGACTTCTTCTTGCCTCTAGTTTAGCGCAAATGAATCTCAAGATACTCTATCTATATGAGACAAGGTTATATTACATTATACAAAGTGTTTTCAAGTGGAAATATCACCTTGAAAACGCATCATTTGTGAACGAAATTTAGTTTTTTTTTTGTTAGTAGATGGCCCTGAGGGACATGTTTATTGCGTAAACAAAAAGTCAACATGCCGTTCAATATTTTCATTTATCTCATCAGAATACTGCGAGCTTCAAGTATTTATCTTTTATTGGAGTGAAAATAGTAAAATGTGTTCTTTTCATGCCAATAGTTTTGATTAAAACACGTTTTGATGGTACCATCTCGAAGTTGCGAGAGTTTCATCAATGTTGCCGATGTGGCGGGATCACAAGCTAGAAAAAAACAAGTGCAAAACCTCCCCACATTAACCTAAACGATCCACCTGCCAAACCCACCCTCAGTCACACTTTCTTCTATTAACACAACAAATACAGCAGGACAATTGACCTACACCTATACAAAAACAAAACAAAAAAGCAAAACACATGTACCTACCAACACTCCAGATACTCCGGCTTTGCTGTGCTGTCTGCCGTCGAGGTCGAAGAGATCCAACCACAACCCGACCACAACAACCACAAAACCCACAACCACAAACACAACAACAAAACCCAGGACCACACAACAACAACAACACCAAAGACCACAACCCAACAACAATCCCGCAACAACTAAACAAGAAACCAAACACCAACACAACCTAATAACACAGCAAACAACCAAGGAACAC
>NC_087222.1:23861395-23915686 GCF_015104395.2 Macrobrachium nipponense
GGCGAAATTGCAGGAGCTATGCGCACCCTTGACACCACCAGGAGGACTGCCGCCCATCAAACTAGGTACCCTCATATCATATACATACAAAACCAGGCTACTAAGCAGTGGGACAGAACGGGCATAGTATCAGAAACTAGGCCCATCATCAGTACACAACCAAGCTCAATGGAGCAGCAGACTCTCAAAAAGGAGCAGACGAAACTTGAGAGTCATCGCTCCGCCCCCTAGCGCACCTGCGTCTCAGCACGACACCTCAGTGAGCCTACGCCTACAGAACCAGTAATGCATCCTAGGCAGAACCGCGGCGTCATTGGTAGGCCCAAAAGGGCTGCCAGTAGACCCAAGTGGCTCCAAGACTTCATATAATGCTGATATTTTTTTGTTGTTTGCTCATATGATATGCAAATTGTACAATTGTATCAAGGAATGATTCTTTTTCTGTCTGTATATGTATTACGTGTATTTGAGTGCCACTAAGCAATGCACTCAGTGTATGTAACTGCTTGTTTTTTTTACTGAAAAGTTAGCTAAAAATTTTTCTTGCTCATTTCCATATTTCATAGTGACATTTGCTCCTTTAAATTTTTGTCATGTATAAATATAATCTTGAGGGGGGGGGGGGGGATGTATGCACTGCCGATCATTAACCCGCAACGCATTTGCAAGTCAGTCGGCTCTCTGGTCTCGTACAATAAAGTCCTGTCACCAAGATGTCGTCTCATTGCAAACCCAATAAGATAGATCTTAAAGATAAAATCTCAGACTTAAGTACAAAGTAAACAAAACTGGACAAAAACAAACAGAAACTTACTTTAACGTGCAAAGTCAAATCAGTTAACTCCATTACTATATATATATATATATATATATATATATATAATATAATATATATATATATATATATGTATATATGTATATGAGGGATTCCCAGGGGAGGAGAACCAAACCGGTCAATTCAGAGAATTTACCCAGACTCCCCCAGCCAATATGTAACTCTCCTACATAAAGAACCAAGGTTTGTATTCATGTAGGAACAATTAACAAATTTTTAAGTAATTTGTATTTTTCTTAACATACAAACCTGAAAGTCTTTACATTTACAGCCCACTTCAGCCACCCATCATTCTGGTACCTAATCCAAAAGGCAAAGAGGAGTACAGGGTGATGAGTTGGCACAGCTTTCCCCCCCTACCATTGGTAGTTAATGACTGTTTCTGAAAGTTTGACAGATGGTCCAACTTGTGTCTTCAGGCTAAACCCCTAAGTAAAGAACTTCAGGTTTGTATGTTTGGAAATATACCAATTTCTTTAATAAAGCAGTTGATTCCAGAGCCGCTGACTCCTGCTGCAAGAGGGCAACTTCCTCTTCACGGAGCTGGTCCAGCTACAGACCTGGGCCTAGACGAACCAGGTTCAGGTTAACATTTTTGGTTCGGCTGTGACCTCCAAGAGGACACATAGAAATGCTTCCGACAAAGAAGAGGAGAGGGAAGTATCGTGTGCGAGCAGCTAGAATGAAGAGAGAGCTCTTCCTCAGATGCCAGAGAACTTACTTGGTCTAGAACCCCTTCAGCAAGATCAGACCACAACAGTCTCAACAAAGCTTTGGTTCCTTGTGCAGAGGGACGATCCACAGGAGGGAGTGGACATGGTCTCTTCTCTGAGATTGTTATACTAACGAATCAGTTTCATTACCTTAACAAAGGTCCTCTGTAGTCCTGAGGAAAAGGACCCTCAAGCCCTTCCAGGTCACGGTCCTCCCACACTACTCCCTCAGTAGGATGAGTAGACCCTGAGAAAACATCAGAACCCCCTGATCTACTCTGCACCACTCGAGCATATGACCTTTCTGATCCTAGGACTGAAATTGGGACATAAGTTCTCATATGTGGGCTGGGATGGGAAGGCAAATGATTCCAATCTCGAGCCCCAGGCCTGTCTGACTTGTGCCTCCTGGTATAAACCCAGGATGTTGAGGGGACAGTTGAGAGAGGCATAGTACTCTTCCTGGACCTGCTGGAGACCTAAGCTTATCCGTGGGTCAACTTCACCTTTTTGAGACCCCAGCACTCTCTCCTTTTGGGACCGTGCACCTGGAAGCTGTTGG
The DNA here is from genome assembly GCF_015104395.2 of Macrobrachium nipponense. Taxonomy (NCBI): domain Eukaryota; kingdom Metazoa; phylum Arthropoda; class Malacostraca; order Decapoda; family Palaemonidae; genus Macrobrachium; species Macrobrachium nipponense. Next base: position 23,863,506 of record NC_087222.1, read on the forward strand.
CTCACACATCACGGGGGTCTGGAGAACCCTGTGGCATGATTCCGGTGTCCGCAGACATGGAAGAGCCTGCGACAGATCCCTATACCTCTCCCAAAGAAATAGGCTATATGTATGAAGGCCTACAGGTCTTATGGTAGGGAGTAGCGATCTTCTTCTTCCTCTGGTCTGCCTGTGCAACAGGACCTTTGGAAGAAGAATTGGAGGAGGCTCTGGAACACGACGAGGATGACGACGATGATGGTGAAGTCTCTTCCTTGAGCTCTTTTTTGTGTCTCGTTGGTACTTCTCCACCAAGGCTTGGAGAGGGACATACCCAGAGGAGGAGTAAGTTGGAAGGAGCATGCAGGTTAACTGGTCCAAGATTGCATGCAAGACCACGGGGGCCATGGCCGTGATCATGGATCCTGTCGACATTGTAAGTGTGGCAATAGTCACAGTTACAGAGGCAGCAGTCACAGAGGCACAGAGATGGGAGATCAACTCCCAGACTGAAGGCTCCCCAGAGATCCCTGGGAGGTTCCAGAGCTCCCTAAGCTTCCCTCAACAAACCTTGTATCTCCCTCAACCCTGAAAAAGTTGGGTTAAATGAAGCTTTCTCCATTCGTTCTATGGGGATTTCTCCCCACCTGACAAATGGAGACAGCCTGAGAGTTGTCATCTTGGTCCATTGTCACTCCCTGCGGACTCTCCATCAACAGAGCAATAGGAGATCATGAAGGAGTTACTTTTCACTGGAGGGAGCAACAACAAGAGGCAGTTTCATGGGAGGGAAGGGAACAACAAAAGGATTTTTGGCAACCCTCAGCATCACTGGTTGTGTCTCCCTTTGTTGACGTGTGGGAAGCCTTCCTCTCGCATTTCCTTTTCTGTGCGAACTTCGTTTATTGCTCCAAAGACCAATCATGACACTCAGGACAAGGGCTAGTCTGGTTCCATTCATGCTGGCGGCAATGAGTGCATCAGCTGCGAGGATCAGCTTCATAAGAGGAGAAGAAGGGATGGCAAGGAACATTCCCTATAACAGGGCAATGCCACATGGCATGAGACCTTCCCTCCTTAGGCTGTGATAAGTCATGGGTTTGCATAATTGCAGTCGCAAATCACAAAATATATCAAACATAATATCACCAAACAATCACAGGAAAAACTAGGATCAGTGAGTCACAGTGAGGAAAACCAATTTGCTGGACAGAGGCGAGCAAGATGCGTGCACCCAAACATATGGCCAGAAGGTAATTGATGCATTGCCAGGTGGAAGGGTAAGAGTACCCAACCCAGTACCAGTTAAGAGTTAAATAGCCAGTTACCAGTTCCACTGAAGGTGTTTCCATACGTAAAGAAAGAGGGTTTGTTCGTGTAGGAACAATTTGCTATTCTGAGTTCATCCTTCAGGTGACAATACGTAGTAGTCCTGTGTTTTGAAAATGTTGTTTTATTCTTTTCTAGGAAAGACCCTTGACGATTATATTTTCCCAGGTTATGGGAAAACCTGTTTTTATTCAATACAAGGTCACTTTAATGGTAGTCGTAAATAAAAAGTACATTAAGATGTTGATACTTCAACACTTACTTGAAACTTTAAAGAGTCAGTTTTACAGAGTGTACAAAAATAAGTGTACAAAAATACAACTGGTTAGATACAAAACATTGGAGCATTTTAGCTTTATGACATGCTGTAAGGTAATTCAAATAATATTCGATACTTCACATGAGAAACATATGCAATACTGTACAAGGTAAGACTGGAAACTGACCAAGTTGACAATACAAGACTTCCCATGGAAAGGGAATTATTAAGGTCTCTAGTACTTACACACCAGACACACACACACTTAGTTTTTGCCACTGATCAGGTACATAAGATACATAAACCATCACTAGAACTTACATACAGGACATGCATAACAGTCTCTGGTTTCTTTAGTCAATGGACGAAGTGAGGACTTGTGAAATAAATGTCCAAGAAGGACCTTATGTTGTATTGGTACATGGTCATATTGATGGCAGTTTATATTTTGATGAAATACTTCCCACTATGTTGAACTACCCTGCGAGACTCATACTGCCTCTAGAAGTGATCAAGATTTTTAATTACTGTATTATTTCATTGTCTGGCACCTACCAGATTCATTCTTACAGTTTTCCACTTGTTTTCAAATAGTTGTGATATGCATTACGTAAGCTGTAGAGTGGATGTGTCCCATGATTATTTTTATGGGTAAATGTTTTCTCATATTCCTGGCATGTAAGTAAACTCTTGTTAATCCACATTTCCAAGGATTGGAGCACCCCAATATATTTAGATAAAAAATATATATTTGCAATATATAAAAGTGAAAAGAAAGCCTCCTGTATATTTGGCAACAATGCATGGGCAGAAAAATGCAACATTAACGCTGTTAACAACCACAAGGCACACTGAGAAACAGGTATTGTGAGGGTGATAGGCTGGGGTAAGCACCGGGGGGGGGGGGGGGGCGGGGGGGCCTTTGCAGGGGAACTTTTGCAACTGTGTCTATGGGGGGGTGGGGGGGTGACACAAGATAGCTGAGTGGAGAGGGCTGGGCAAGACTTTATCTCTTCAGGAGCTTTCATGACTGTTATTGGCTCAAAAGCAAAATTGTCATGACACATAATTTCTTTTATTACTTTAGAGTGGTCGAGTGTCATGACTGTCAAAGAAGTTTCATTCTCTCATTGGCTGCTTGTGTTTGTCTCCCATTCTCGCTCTCTTCCACTTACACCTCTGAGGGATAATTCCAAAAGTTACAGTAAATTTATGACTGTTAAATTCACGAACAAAATTGTTTTATATTAAGCAAGGGCTTTTCTCAAATTGCAATACCAGTGAACTGAAAAACTTGGAACACATTACAAAATAACATATCAGTATAAACTGTCCAGTCACGTTGCACCAAAATTTTGTTACTTAGTGTCTGTCTTTGCATACACATTTAATATACACCATATGTGTGTTTATTTATATACATAACCATCTGCATCATACTGAAGTCAATTAAACACTTGCTGTGTGCTTGCTTGCTGTTCTCTTTCTCTCTCTGGATATTCTTTATTGTAAAACTTTTGGAGTCCTTCCTTGATCAAAACCACTTATAAATCACCTACAATTTGGGCAATCATACATCACTAGTTGAAACGTTGGGTAAACATTTACAGTAGGGCCTCGATAATCGCAGTGAATAGAGCCCAGAACCCCCCTTGATAAGTAAATACCCGTGTTATCCTGGTACCCCAACCCCCCCTTAAAAATTGCTTGAAACTGCCTACTTTAATAGTTAACCCACCCAAGACCACTATTCCAATGTTTATAACTGCCTACTTTAGTTCAAACGCCAAATATGTCTTCAACTATCCCCTTAAACTAAATTCAAGACAGTTTCAAAGTTATTTTACAACATTAGCCTTAAAAATATATGTAGTATACATACTATTGTACATATGTAGCCTACTAGCCTATGGATTACAGCTAGATGCCTACATAAGCATGTGCTGTTTCATACTCACGTGGGGGTCTTTTATTTTACAAGGAAAGAGAGGGAGAGAGGTAAGAGAAATATCAAAATTATGTAAATCACATGGGTACTCACCAACGATCTGTGTTGATAAAGATGGCGACGATTTTGCAGTGCAATCGGATGAATACTAAAGATAATGCTACCAGCAGCATGCAGCAAAACATCTTTTCCCTTCTTCACACCATATGTTAACTCATTTATATGGGTACAATTTAAAGAACGTGGTGAAGAGTGACCAGCAGCATAAACAAGTGCTAAAAAAATTCACATCATACACAACAATGCCACCCAGCAAATGTCAACCGATTGCTCTCTTTTTCGATTCAAACATGTTTCTAACATACACTGTGTACTTGTACATTACGTTACATAATTCCTAATAATTTCGAAACCTATTCTGTTCAATTCCTGAAAATGGTTTTACAAGATTTTGTTCTTTTTTCTTACATGATATATCAAATATAGTAGAATAAAAGAAATATTCAACTTAACATTACAAAGATTTGATGTCAAAATATGTATGCTAGATGTATTTGAAAACAAATGTAGGTTTTCCTGCCAGATGTCAGATTGAAAATTTTCTTGCTAATTACCTCAAGAAAATGAAAGCTAACATTAAAAATGCAAAATTGGTAACACTGGCCTCAACAGATCCGCGCATCTTACTGCTACGTAACTGTACATTAGTTATGTGAAGATGGTGCTAGAGTACAAATGATAGTGATTGTATCATTAAAAATATCAAAATAAACGAAGTCGCGAAGCAGATTCTATGTCATGTTTTTCCTAAACACATAGCCTAAAAGGAAAACATTAGTTTGTTTGTTTCATCGCTGACACAAACCCCTAACAATGCAGTGTACATATGATCATTCTAAACTATTAATTACTACCAGAATAACAATGATATTTTGTATTGAAAATGAATGTTACGTATATTCCAAACATTATTACTACCATGACTAGTACTATTAAGATTTCGAAAGATAATCTTTCTGTGAATGCTACCATAATTTGATTTTCATAAACGTACGTACATTTTGTCAGCTGGCTGGCCTGGTGTGAGAATCAAAAGTTGATTTCACTAATATGAAATTACTCCAAGAATAGCCTATTTATTATGAAGATATGACGATAATATATAAGGTAAAAAATGGTTTTACGTGTTTCGTTTACACTTCGTCGCCAACAGCAAACAACAATACGATAATCTGTGACAATTATCGTTTGTATGACTGGATTGTTCGGAGGAGTTATATATGTATACTACCAAAATAATAATGAAGTTCACATTAATTTTAGCCTTAATGTTATTACTACCGTGATTACACTGTTAATTAACATTTCTAAAAGGTTATCAAACAATAAAGGTCGCTGTGAATGCAACCGTATACATACTACTTTTTGAATTATGTTTAAATTTTGTAACTGGCCACTCGGAGTATAAGTTGAGTGCATTGATGTGGAATTATTCCTTGAATAGGCTATTTATCATGAAGATATGCCTATAATATATAAGGTGAGAATGTTTTTTATTACCTTTATGTACAATTAATACAATAATATGAATCTGTTCATGTATGTTGGTGGTTATCGCAATGCAACTAGGCTTAGCCTACCAATGAACGTCATACATAAACCTTGAATAGGCTATTTATGATGAAGATATGCCAATAATGTATAAGGTGAGAATGGTTTTATTACCTTTATTGTCAGTTAATATCATAATGTGAGTGTTTTCATGTATGTTGGTGATTATTGGTCCGCGGCCGAGGCTTAGCCTACGATAAACATCGCGTACGCAACACGGACAAACCCATGATGCTGCGATTCATACCAGCGATATAGCATGAGAAGCGGTCCAAAAAAAAAAACCGTGAATAACTGATTCCGTGATTACTGATCTGCGACTAAGCGATGCCCCATTGTATTTATTTTATCGTACTTTTCATAGATTCAAGTCTATGAAATTTCATCGCTGCCAATTTAGTGGAGCTTCACATATACGCTGATGCATATACTACCTGTTTCCATGAATTCTAGTTGTCATAGTAATGCAATACGTTAATGATAAATTGCTCTAACATGTATATATACTATAAATAGATACTATAATTTCACTTATTTCTATGGTTTTGTGTAAGTCTTATACAGTGGAACCCCCGTATTTGTGGACTCACACATTCGCATTATTTCCCCGCATTATTCGCGGAAAATTCGCCTATTTGCAGTATTTTTCTATGGGAAATATCCACAATTTCTTGTTTTTTAATCAATTTCATCATACAATGCACTTTTTGTGATAAAACTATTAAAAAAAAACAGGTGTAAAAGTTTTTAGTGGATTTTTCTTGAGTTTTAACTAACCGAAAAGGAGGTTTAAAGCATTTTTATACAGGTTCCAACTATTCGCGGGTTCTAACTATTCACATCCCCCGCAAATATGGGGGGACCACTGTACCCAGTTTGGAGGGTAAACCCATACCAATTTGCAACACAGATAAAAAATAGTCGAAAGCGAACAACATCCTAGGTACTGTTCACAGCAAAACCATTGATATTTGAGTCAGAAATCTAGTTACTTTTTCAAAAACGAATATTTTCAAATTAATTATCGTGAATGCATAATAAATTTATGTAATTCATAACCTTACACTGATGCTTAACTATTTATTTCAAAATTATCCATCGCATTCTTCTTTCCTCCCGAAAAATCACAAGTCTCCTTGGACTTGAGGGTGAACGTCATCATCGTTTAAGATTGTTGTGAAGAAAGTGTCCCAGCGTCTATGCGTATGAGTGGTGTGCGGATTTAGCACAGGAAATGGGAAGTTTGTTGACACAAGTGTCCGCAAACATCAAGATGGCGTCAATCTTCTACACATAAGGTGTTTTAAGTAAAAATTTCAAAAGCGTCATGAAGGCAAGTTTGCACCGCACATGGTGAAACGTTCATTAACCTCTGTTTAATCTTTATTTATTTCGAAAGGAACGTAGAAATCTCAAGGTGTTGTTTCCACGACCGATGACTCGTGACTTGTGTCCATCTCTGGTGTCTGGATGTGTTAAATAACTTTTTCTGTTAGATTCGTCAACGAGCAGGCAAGACTGGGCCAGGTAGTCCACTCGGTTGTTTCCCTACTTATATAGAATTACCATTTAACTATATTCATGTTTCACCAATATCGAGTGAAAAAGGGTGATCTGCGTGAGTAAGATGAACTCAAGGCGGTTGTTTACCCTACTAATACTTTGAGAGTATAGCAGGCAGAGAGAGGTGTGGGTGTACTATTGCCTAGATGGGCCACGACGACTCTTGACGACTGACTGATGCTTAGGGCAGCAAATTCCAGTCCTTCTCTGAGGGTGGGGCGCTCGCTATGTCACTTATATACCCTCCTCAGTACTCACAGTTTTTCTTTTACTTAAAATCTACTTCAATCACGGAGTGACCTTGGCTGACCTTTGTCATTATTTAAATATGATTTTAAAAAAATGGAAACAACGGTTTAGATCGATTAAATGAAGCTTAAATAGGACTGACCATCGTCGTCACTTTACCTTCCAGGAGACAAAAGATGCCTCACTTAATCCAGCCATATTTATTTAAGTTAAAAAAACTCAAGTTTTAACAAAATCTTTAACTCATGAATGCAATTTCGATCATTCATTTACCTCGGCTGACCTTCAGTTCGATCACTAATTCAATAATTCCAGTTAAAATAGATCGATTTATGTACCGGGCGACACTAATCCTCATCGTGAGTGACACCTGTTTGTTTACACTAGTACTTTCCACCAAGGAGATTAGGTCCTTTGTTTGAGCCGTTTCTTTTTTAACAATTACGCTTTTTAACATTTTAAACTTATAGAAGTGTAATAAATATAATTATATTAAATTATTCCTATACAAAACTTGGTCATTTCACTCAAGAAGCATTTTTGGCGAATTAACGATTTCCTACCATATGTGTTAGGTTGAGTTAGTACATAGTAGTAGGTGGGATTCTACTCTGAAACAGCTCCCTCCCTTGTGTGTTTAGCTCTCATTTCTTCTTTAGTTTCCTAATGTGGTTGCTGCATTAAACTATATCTATTTCTAGGCACTGACAATTAAGTTTTGGTGGTGTCAAATATTATTAAGATATCTGAGTTTTAATGAGGTCGAATGAAAGATTTTATTCATATATTTATAAAGTATTTTATTATTTTATTTTTTATTTTATACATTGAAATATAAAAAAATTTAATCTAATCAGAATAATACCTTTATTTTAGTCACTTACGAAGCAAGTCTTTTCTCAACACCTCTGACTGGTTATCGTATAATAAATACTGCAATACAGTCAGTCCAGTCTATTAGGATTGAGTAACCAGGCAAAATTTTGAGTCCATCAGACAAAGGGAGCAGGTCAAAATCACGTTTCAGGATTTCTGGACAGTCAGATGCAGGAGTCGAGTTAAATAAAACATGTAATAAAAACTACTTGGACAGAGATCAAGTATGCAGTTTCTGTCTAGTGTGAATTTTTGTCTTTTGAGATGACTTGGTTGAGAAAAACTTCTTTGACGTACAGAGCATATGAATGGTTTCTGTCGTGTATCTGTTCTCATTTGTGTTTTTAAATTAGTTAAGAGTAAAACTTCTTTGACATATAGACCAAGTGAATGGTTTCTCCCTAGTAAGAGTTTTCATGTGCTTTGTGAGAGTACTGGAGGAAAAAAAATTTCTTTGATATATAGAGCAAGTATATGGTTTTTCTCCAGTATGAGTTCTGGAGTGAGTTTTCAAATTACTTTGACAAGAAATACTTCTTTGACATATAGAGCAAGTTTATGGTTTCTCTCCAGTATGAGTTTACGTGTCGTGAGAGAGTACCTGAAACATATAAATACTTTTGACATATAGATCATATGTATGGTTTCTCTCCTGTATGAGTTCCGATGTGAGTTTTCAAATAACGTTTTTGAGAAAAACTTATTTGTCATATAGAGCAAGTGAATGGTTTCTCTTCTGGTGTCTTCTGAGATCAAATGATTTAGAGATACTTCTTGAACATATAGAGCAAGAATATGGTTTCTCTCCTGTATGAGTTCTCATGTGAATTTTGAGATAACCTGATTTAGAGAAACTACTTGGACATATCGAGCAAGAATATGGTTTCTCTCCTGTATGAGTTCTCATGTGAATTGTGAGATAACTTGATTGACAGAAACTCTTTTGACATATAGAGCAAGTAAATGGTTTCTCTACAGTATGAGTTCGCATGTGTCTTGTGAGAGCATACTGATACGAAAAACTACTTTGACATATAGAGCAAGTATATGGTTGTTTCTCTTCTGTATGAGTTATCATGTGAGCTTTTAAATATTTTGGTTGGGAAAAACCCTTTTGACATATTGAGCAAGTATATATCTCTCCCGTATGAGTTCCCCAGTGTGCTTTGAGAGCCTGTGATTGCGAAAAACTTCTTTGACATATAGTGCAAGTATATGGTTTCTCTCCTGTATGAGTTATCATGTGTTTTCTAAGACCCTCTGATTGAGAAAAACTTCTTAGACATACGGAGCAGGTGAAATTTTTCTCTCCTGTGTGAGTTATCATGTGTTTTTTTAAAACATCTGATTCAGCAAAACTTCTTTGACATAGAGAGCAAGTATATGGTTTCTCTCCTGTATGAGTTTTCATGTGTTTTGTTAAATGGCCTGATTGAGAAAAACTTCTTTGGCATAAAGAGCAACTATAAGGTTTTTCTCCTGAATGAGTTTTCATGTGTTTTGTTAAATTGCCTGACTGATGAAAACTTCTTTGGCATATAGAGCAACTATAAGGTTTTTCTCCAGTATGAGTTCTCGTGTGTTTTTTTAAATCACCTAATTGAGAAAAACTTCGTTGGCATATCGAGCAACTATAAGGTTTTTCTCCTGAATGAGTTTTCATGTGTTTTGTTAAATTGCCTGATTCAGAAAAACTTCTTTGGCATAAAGAGCAGCTATAAGGTTTTTCTCCTGTATGAGTTTTCATGTGTCTTGTTAAATGGCCTGATTGATGAAAACTTCTTTGGCATATAGAGCAACTATAAGGTTTTTCTCCAGTATGAGTTCTCTCGTGTTTTTTTAAATCACCTAATCGAGAAAAACTTCCTTGGCATATCGAGCAACTATAAGGTTTTTCTCTCGTATGAGTTCTCATGTGGGATTTCAGGCTGCTCTTTGAAAATATCCTTTGGCATTCAGCGCCTGTTATGAGCTTCCCTGTTGTGTTGCTTCTCTTTGAAAATGTATCCTGTCTACCCAAATGTCTATTTTCTTCTGCAATACCCAAATGTCTATTTTCTTCTGCAATACCCAAATGTCTATTTTCTTCTGCAATACCCAAATGACTATTTTCTTCTGCAATACCCAAATATCTATTTTCTTCTGCAATACAGATGTTCTTTCCGCTTTCGTCATCACAGCTTGGAGAGCTGTCCTCCTCATATTTATCAGATTGGGATGAACAGTCCACATCAAATACACTATGGCAAAAAAATTCTGATTCTGCTTTGACTTCCAAGAAGGGGTCTACAAACGAAGAGCCTTCACCTGTGTTTTCAGTAAGACCCTCCTCCAAAGCCTCCTCCTCCTCCTCCTCTTTGATTAACAGCAATGATGACGATACTTCAGCTTCCATTTTCACAAGATGTTCTATGTCCAATACTCAATCCTAGTTAGGATCTGAAGACCTTTTCCTCTGGAATACTCTGAAATAAAATCAACAATCTGAGAAAGACATGTTCTAAATAGCTCTGTTCATAACAAGTGTAAAACAAGCAGCATCCTCTGGGAAAACAAATATCACTATGCAATGATCATCTGAACACAATTTGTCGGAAAAGAAATAAAACAGCCTTGGATGCTGTTCGGAATCAACAATTTATTCAGTCCAAGTTGGTTGACAACTCAACCAGCTTCTGCCTTTACCACAAATTCCTGACTTACTCCAGTTTTGACAATGAAACAAACAGCATCTTTCCTTCGTGACTTGGGAGAATTATAAATCTATTTACAAAAAATAGTTTTTTTCTTGTACGAACTGCATAAGCATTTGAGGTAGAAAAGACTACTTAGACACACACCCAGTGCATATAAATAATTTCTATCTAGTATGAGCCTCCATGTGACTTTTGAGAACATGGGATAGAGAAAAAACTCTTTTGTCCAGGTGAATGGCTGCTTCTCTCTGGCTTATGTTATTCTAATTTTCAATTTATATCAGGGGTGCGATGGGCCCCAGCCTGGGGTCTATGGTTGCACCTCTATATTCCACTAGCCTTATATCTGAGGGCTCTTTTCAAGGCGTTTACCGTTCCTCTGAGGGCAGCAATCTGCACCTCATTTATTTTCAAAATAGTCGGGCAGAGAGCAAGTGGTTTCATGTCGTCGGAGACGACGCCCGACTCCTGTACCAGTACTTAACTACCTAACCACCTTGTTTGGAAGTTCACATGCTTCGCCTTAAGTGATTCCTACTGTAAAGGGCCGAGGGTTTGCATATCGTGTAGGAACAACTAAAATATTTCACGAGACCAAATATGTACAGGTTTTAGCATGACAAATGTTTAATTAATTTGTATTTTTCATAACTTACAAACCAGAAGAAAATCTCAAAGCACCAGCTGGATCCAGTTGAAAACAGAAACTAGGTTTGGTGGCGTGGGATTGACAGCCAAAGGGGAGAGAGTAGGCAGAGTCTGACCTCTCTTCTCCCTTGTCATAAACCAAGAAGCATCAGTTATGTTCCAGCCCAGGTAATTGTATGAGGGGCATCTTGAGGTGGGCCATTTGTGTAAAGAACTCAGGTTTGTAATTTACGAAATAAATAAATCAATAACAAATTTGTCATTTGTTAAACCTTTTGCGAGGATAAAGTAAGCATTAGAACCAACCGCTGGTTTGGGTCACCTGAGCTCACTACTTCGTCAATTATTAAAGAATAGGAAGGAGTTGTATGCCTCTGATCTTTTAAGTGAAAGATTACTCAATAGCCAGACATCCAGGCTTTAACACAACAGGAACTCCAGTCTACATTGCATCCAGGAAGGATTGAAAAGAACCTGTAATTGTGCCAGACTGTTTTATTGTCAAACCCTCTCCCATTAAAAGAGAGAAGATAGGAGTTGCTTCTATTTCTAGAATAAAAGTAAATGGTATTTTTCCTAATTATACAAACCCAAGGTCCTTTACAATAGGAATATGTTTACGACAAAGCTGGAACATGGATGTTAAAACTCTTGAGCAATGTGGTTAGGCAGTAACTAACGTCCAGTAGGCAGGGAGACCCACCTGCCCGGATGTAAGCATTCCACTTTGCCTTTCAGCCCAAGTTTCAGAGATGAGGGGGGGCACAAGGTGGCATTAGTGTAAATGACCTCAGGTTTGTATAGTTACGAAAAATACAATTTATTTCTAACAAATGTGATTTGTTCCTGTACAATATACAAACCCTTGGTCCTTTACAATAGGAAGACTCACTTATTGGGGGGATGAATCTGAGTCTTTTGAACTGACTGGAGTTTGGCACACCTGGGATACTCCTGCTGATCAAAGTATAAGAACTGGAGGCTCAAGAGTCAGACTTCTGGGCTTCTTCAAATGAGTGAGGAATTGTAACTCGTATGAAAAAGGCTGGGAAAAATATCAACCCTTACTGGACAGGTAAATATATCGATATGCAGCTCCTCAGGCCGGGTAAACTATGAGGTCGGCCAATTAACGAAAAAACATCAATTAAAAGAGGAAGTTATGCAAATGCACATGGTGAAAGAAAAAATTCTAAAAATTTTCCCTACCTTGCACAAGAAGTTAAAAATTACTATTTACAACACCTTGTGGGCCCTCTTGTACAAGATAATTGTAAATTTTACCAACTTTTATATGTTTTTTCTAATAAATAACTTTTGTTTTATTTTGTAAAAATTACGATTACAGCTCACACACTATCAAAACAGATAAGAAATAAAATCAATAACAAATTCTTAGCATATTTGTTGAAAAACATTTATGTGAATTTACCGACAACAAAGATTCAGTCTTTTTTTTTATTTTTACATGTTTTTTTCTAATAATTCATTGCACTTTTCTTTGCAAAATTACATTTACAATCAACATGCTATCGTAAATGACAAAAACAAAAACCAACAGCAACCCGTTGTTATATTTATGAGCAAATTTACAAAATGACGCCATGTGAGACAGAGACGTAATACATTCCCCCTTGAAGTTAGAAGCAGAACTAAAGTCCTGAGACGCCTGATTCACGTTTTTATGGGCTATAGAATTATTGGCACCTCTTTCTTGCCCGATTCTTTCCAAATTGATGGCGCTTAATATCGTTTTATCTACAGGATTAATCTGTCCACCATCCCAAACTTGTTGTTACTACTCCCAAGGAGAAATTCGTCTATTAAGGGTCAAGGCATAGATCCGAGAAAAGGTTTACCTTATTGTCAGTCTCCTTCCTCCCATCTTAGAGGAATGAGCAGGATTGCTTCATTGATTCTAATAAGAAAAATAGAAAGGAAGCTCAATGAGTAGACTTACTCAAACGCCAGTCCAGCAAGTGTAGGTTAGAGTCCTGTTCTAAGCCCAAAGGAAGAGAAGTAGAACACGGAAACAAGAGAGGCCAGTCATTCTCGAATCCTTCTCACCTCGAGCTGCACACCTTAGGCAAGATGCAACCTGTCCTATTAAAGGAGCTGGGTAATAAAACATGGATTTGTGGGCAAAGACCCAAAGATAGAAAGATATTGTACAGGTGACATTGTTGCCAGCTGCAGAGAACCTCCTCCAGATTTTCTGGCAAAACCAGGAGAAAGCCTTGTTCATGTCAAGGAGGTTGAGTCTTTTCAAAAGTACAGCAATCACACTAATAGGACAAAGTAATGATTGATCTGGATCAACAATTGCAAAGTCCAAGGCACAGGGGATCATGATGGACTCGAACCTGGCAAAAAAGTCCCATCAATGACACCGATCAGCGAACACAGCTCCAATCCATGAAATGTTAGAGGACTGAAAGAGTTATCTAGCTATTTCTGTTGCTGCTAGGCGAGAAAGTCTATGCTTGCAAGGAAAGCTGAATAGTCTTTTAGCCATGAAGACAGAGATTGTACTACCTGAGGAACGGCTCTTGTGTCACTAGCACTGGAGGGTGGGTCAGGGAGGAACTAATCTCGTTACCTTGGAAGCAGATTTGGCAGGTTGGGTTAAAGGCAGTCTTCAGCTATTTATTTTCAATTCAGGATGAACAATGTTTGATGAGCACCTTACAAATTAGAAAAAAATATGGAGGTGAAAGCCAGTTCAGAGGACACCAGGTGTTGGTAGAAACCCATTGAAGAGGTATGGCGTATTTAAAAGACTTAGGAACAGTTGCCTTTGAAAAGAGAGAAATGTGAAGTGTATACATTTATTTAACATTAATTAATTAATTGGGTGGTGGGAAATATAATGGATATGTCTCTATGTTTCAGATGGGTCCCATGTCATTATTCTAGAGATGGGATTCTCTAAAGACTTGACTATCGAAATGTAGTGGTTGACAATTTGAGAGTTTGGGGTGATTACTTAGACTAATTCAGAAGAGTAGAATGATAAATTACACCTCTTTTTGTGGGTCAGACTTAGTTCTTAACATGACCTTTTTTTAGTCACTTTGTTCCATTTTATGTCCATCTAGTTTGGGAAATAAATAGCATATTTTTGTATTTACATGAATTCATTAGCCTAGTTTGATATTGCTTGCAGAGAGAGATGGCCAGCTACTGAAAAGTAAGAGTTGCCACTTGTTTAGTTTGATTAGGGGTTATAGTTTGGTGGCAGCGTTTAAAAAGCTTTTTATACATTTTATAGGCTGTAGATACGCTAATGAAGAGACTGGTGGCTAGGTAAACATATATTTTTTGGGGAGGAAAAGGGTTATACCTATGACACAGCAACTCGGGGCTTGCTTTGCTGATTCAAGAGTTTTGTGTTTGGGCTGTTGAGTCTCTCTCTCTCTCTCTCTCTGCATCTAGAGACAGTTTAGCTGGTTAGTGATTCGTGAAAACGTGTTCCGAAGTTATGGGGGAAAAGTGTAATTTTTGGCATATTAAAGTGTTTATTGGGTGTGGTGAATAACTTACGCACATTTTGCAATGCATATACAATTTTGGGTCCCAGTCATATGAAGATGTGTGTGTAATTTTATTGCTTCCTTATTTTTTCCCTTTTTTCTCTCTCTCTTTTTGTTGGTGATGAATTTGCTCAAAGTGTATTTTTGTTTTGATGTCTCTCGAGATTTGATGGACATTGGGGAGATTTTGTAATAACATGAGCGATTGTTTTTTTTGGTTATTGTGAGTTACGCCCTAGAGAGAGAAAGGCGAGGGTCTGAGTGAGTGAAAGAGAAAGGGTGGTTGGTTGTAGGTGCTTAGAAGTGTGAGAGAGAGGTGGTTTACTGAGTGAAGCACTTTTGCATTTTTTTTTTATCTCCTCCCCGTTTTTTTTTTTTTTTTTTTTTGGTGTGACCTTGTACGGCAAACAGCTGTTTGTGGAATGATTTACTGGGCGCGGTGCATGTTTGTTTTTTTGTTATCTTTTATTGGGGGAAGTTTGTAATAATTTTTTTGGATTGGGTTTTGTGTGTATATAAATACATTAATGTTATTGAGGTCGGGAAATGTCATAGAGCACAAAAGATTTCGTAAAAATAGGGAAATGGCGGACGCAGAGGGTTAGACGACTTTGGTTCATCACGTCACGAACTTTTGTGCGTGTGTGAGTCCATTTAGGGGAATTGTAGATGGAACACTTTTGCAACCAATGCAAATCTTTATTGAAGGTGTGAATAATTATTTATGCGCAAAAAACATAACGGATGATGTAGAGGCATTTAGAGAGGCGAAAGCTTTGTTAGATTTCAATAAGGGTGATCTCTCCCATCGTTGCAGGAGTTTCCAATTTGCAAAATGTCATACCTGGGCTGATTTGCAAGCATTTTTAAAAGCAGCTTATAGCTCAAAGGAACACGGGGATATGATGAGGGACCTCAGGGGGCTATAAAAGATACAGAAAGGCACAAATAGCCTCGTAGAACATACCGTATATACTCACGTATCATGCGGCTTTTGAAGCCCTAATTTTGGAGCGAATTTTAAGGGGGTCGCATCTTACATGAGATATAAAATTTGAGTTTGTAATAATCATATATTAGTATCATATGATTTTTCATATTAATATTTGTTCGTATTATAAAATACAAACATAGCAATCAACTATTTGTTTTGTAAATCAGCTGAGGGTGATTGCGAAGTAAGTTTGTTTTGCTGTGTTGAACTCAAATCAAAGTGACTTTCTTGCCTCTAGTTAGCGCAAATGAATCTCAAGATACTCTATCTATATGAGACAAGGTTATATTACATTATACAAAGTGTTTTCAAGTGGAAATATCACTTGAAAACGCATCATTTGTGAACGAAATTTAGTTTTTTTTTTTTGTTAGTAGATGGCCCTGAGGGCATGTTTATTGCGTAAACAAAAGTCAACATGCCGTTCAATATTTTCATTTATCTCATCAGAATACTGCGAGCTTCAAGTATTTATCTTTTATTGGAGTGAAAACAGTAAAATGTGTTCTTTTCATGCCCAATAGTTTTGATTAAAACACGTTTTGATGGTACCATCTCGAAGTTTGCGAGAGTTTCATCAATGTTGCCGATGTGGCGGGATCACAAGCTAGAAAAAAAACAAGTGCAAAACCCTCCCCACATTAACCTAAACGATCCACCTGCCAAACCCACCCTCAGTCACACTTTCTTCTTAACACAACAAATACAGCAGGACAATTGACCTACACCTATACAAAAACAAAACAAAAAAGCAAAACACATGTACCTACCAACACTCCAGATACTCCGGGCTTTGCTGTGCTGTCTGCCGTCGAGGTCGAAGAGATACCAACCACAACCCAGACCACAACCCACAACCACAACCCACAACCAAAACAACACAACGACAAAAAAGGAACACAACAACAAAACAGGAACACAACCACAAACCAACAACAACACCCAAAGACCACAACCCACAACTCAACAACAAACAAGAAACACAACCACAACCTAATAACACAGCAAACAACCAAGGAACACAACCACAACTTCACACATAACAACAAAAACTCAACAACACAACAAAAGACCAATGCACAAACAATTACCAACAACAAAAAAAACAACACAAAAAAAGGCAACATACACACCCACTAACAACACCAACAACAACCCTCAACTACAACAACTCACATATAATAACAGGAACTCACATACAACTCAACAAAGACCTCACAGCACAACAACTATTAAGCAACAATATCGACCGACAAAACAACAACTAAACAACAAACAAAACACAACTTAGCTGACTTTCAATTCCTCCAATAAACTGCTGTCTAAACTACTTATCAACACCAGCTCTCACCAAAGACTCGCTTAAGACTGACTCAAAAACACTCAAAACAGAACTCTAACAATCAACAGGACCAGCAGACAGCCCAGAACCTACCAACAACCAATTCAGCCATTAGCCATCCATACAGCAATTACACTCTCTCTCTCTCTCTCTCTCTCTCTCTCTCTCTCTCTCTCTCTCTCTCACACACACACACACACACACACACACACACACACACACACACACACACACACAGACGTTGTCAAATGGAACTTCATAACTCCTCCATACCGATGCATGATAATAGTCGTTAGCGTGTCAACATTCTTTCCTCAACTTCAGCTAAAACTTACAGATTAAATTTAGCAGTATATGCCCTTGCCTATCTTTTATCCATAGCGAGTAAGGCTATAATACTATTATCGTGCATTGGCAACAAGGATATAACTCCAGTAAACTTATGCCATCGAACACAACCATAGATAAAATTGAGAGAAAATTATTTAAATCAAAACTTCAGGTCTTGAAAGAACACATTTTACTGTTGTTTTCATGCCGATAAAAGATATGTAACAGAACGGTAAAGTTTGTACTACGATGAAATGAAGTGAAAATAGCGAACGGAATCACGTAATATTTTTACATAATAAACATGCCCACAACGCAATCTGTAAACGAAAAAAATACTTTAGCTAACGAGACGTATTAAAATCATATTTTGACTTAAAAACACGTTGTGTAATGACAAAATACCTTTTCTCATATATAAGCAGAGTATCTAGATATTTTACGCTAACTAGAAGAAAGCCAATACGCTCTGAAATGAGTTAAATACGGAGAAATAAACTCGTATTCGCCATCAGCTGAATTCCAAACAAAACACTACTGCTTAGTTAGTATTTTATGATACAATAATATGAGAATACATACAATATTATTGGATACTGTACTGTATAACTTTTTAAAAGAATCAGAAAAGATGCATATTCACTGTGTATTTATTTTGTTGATATATGTAGCTGTCAGCAGCCTGACATCGCTCAATTAGGTATGCCGATGTCGGTCCGAATCTGATTCCCGTTTCATGTCCATTTTTTTTTTTGCTATGTTATAGTCATAATGCATTGAAACTCCAAAATTGGCTTTTATTAATAAATTACTAAATTATATTGTATATGTAGCATATACAGTATACTGAAGGCTAGGCTACTGTATTCGTATTCATACGATATATGTACCACGATATCATCATCGTATAGGCGAGGCTAACTTGTTAAATGTTATTCAATTTCTCTTTGTACTGAATCATCATAAGCCATTGTGCATTGAACCTAGAGAATTAGCTGAAAATGATATTGTTATGATACAATAAAGTTTGTTCATACTTACCTGGCAGATATATATATAGCTGTATTTTCTGAAGTCCGACAGAATTTTAAAAACTTCCGACACACGCAGTGGTCGGCCAGGTGGTTAGTACCCATTCCCGCCGCTGGGAGGCGGGTATCAGGAACCATTCCCATTTTCTATTCATAATTTTTATTTCCACTGTCCCCTGAGGGGAGGTGGGTGGGTACTTGATTATATATATCTGCCAGGTAAGTATGAACAAACTTTATTGTATCATAACAATATCATTTTGTTCATGAAACTTACCTGTCAGATATATATATAGCTGAATCCCACCTTTGGAGGTGGGAAGGGACAGAATAGAAGGATTTTGGGAAACAAATGCATGCAGATGATTTACATCTTGGTTCCACCTGTTAGCATAGCTGACTTCGTGATTACTGTCACCCAAGTCTGCTTCTGCTTTACTAGAGTTGCCAGCGAGGTAGAGACCTATAAAGCTGGTGCACTCCAGATGATCTGTCAACGGGGGCGTGACCACAATGTGACTAGACCATATTGACCATACCATGAGGGCCAAGAAGTAAAATAAATATATATATATAAATATATATATCACCACCTGACCAACCTAGCCAAAGTTAAGGTGTGTTAACTAAGGCTTAAGAGTTAAGAAGTCGCCGTTGTCGGCGACTCAACAACTAAATTAAGAGCTCTTCCTAACCATTTTCTACAGGATAGGATGAGTGGTACTTCTTGCCCCCAAGATTGTGTCTGCAGACACGTATGGCCCTAGCGAGCGGCAGATCTCATATGCCATCTTCACATCTCGCAGGGAGTGTGAAGTGAACACAGAGTTGCTTCGCTAAAACATGGTACTCAGGATGTTGCTGAGTGCCATGCTCTGTTGAAAATGCTTCCGAGGCCGCGCCCTCACCTCGTGAGCATTCAGATAAAAAGATTTCCAAAATCTTTGTGCCAAACACAATGAAGGAGCATTTTTGAAAGAAACTCCTTAACACTAAAGCCAGGGTGTTCTTCGATATGGGCAAGTCTGGTCTTTTTCGGAACACTGCAGAGTTGCCCGAATGACTTCGACTTTCTTGAGTTTTATGTAGATAAAACTTGAGAGACCCGACAGGGCACAGGACTCTCTCTGGCTCCTGCCCACTAACTTGTGCCATCCTTGCTTCCAAGCTCCTGGCCAAGGACCAAAACGGGTTTCCACTCTTAGGCCACAACGGAAGGCTTAGAGAGCACACCGCCTTGTGTTCTCTAAAGCCAAAACTTGTGACGATGGCTTAAAATCTCACTAACCCTCTTTGTCGTATCTAGGGTGGTTAGAAGAAGGCCTTCCTGATCATATGCAAGAAGTTAAACAGGTAGGAGAGGTTCGAATGCTTTGACATCAAGAACTTCAGACTACGTCTAAGTTCCATATTGAAAGCTTCGATCTGGACATGCACAGTCAGTCCGTCTGTACTAAAGTCAGGTGACCGACCAGTTGACCATTCAGACGAATCAAGGACAGCAAGGCTGTACCCTGAAGACCATAAGGCACTATTCTTCGCTGAAGGATGAGTGTCTGGACTGCCTGGGCGATTCAATCTAAGCAAACCTTGGGGGTGTATCAACGCAACCCAACGTCGTCAGCGAATCAACTCCTGACTCGAGCTTCTGGTGCCAGGAGAAAGGAGCGAGGAGCAAAAAGGCGATTCAGTCCCGAAGGAAGAATGCCTGACAGTCCAACCTGGTCTCATGTTACACGATCATCGGGGGTGTATAAAACGCAACCGACTTCGTCAACAAGAAACTCAGGGCTACTATATGTCGCCTGATCTCGCACGAGTGTCTGACTCCGAGAAAACAGGTGAGACAAAAAGTAGATGGTGAGCGAGATTCGAGATTCCACAGAACTCAAAGATCGTGAAGGGCTTTGTTGTTTGACAGACGCAAATCTCTGAGCCCAAAGGCCGTCAACAACATATTTGCGATATCTTTAATAGTTGTGACTGCCAGCTTATCCCATTCTTCAGACGGAAATGGAAGACGGTAATCTTATTCCTGTCAACATCTCGATAGCCTGAACGTAGTCAGACTCAGAGCGGAGAGGTTATAGGTACCTTTCGAGTTAGAGTAGACCGACTCTCTCGGAAAAGGTCCTTGGAAAGTGAACTAGGAAGTATGTGACCTCTGTGAATCCAGGATCCTGAAGTCCAACATGGGGCGATCAGCGTCATTGTCGCTCCCTGTGACGTCATAAATCCTCTTATTACATTTCCTAAGCGATTGAAAAAGGGGAAAAGAGACTTAACATCCATCCCCATTCAATATCATAGGATGGCGTTTAATGGTACCGATCCCGGATCGAGAATAAGGGAGCAGAGAAGAAGAAGCCTCTTCGTCCTCAACATATCGAAGAGAAGAATGAAAGGGCATCCCTAAAGTCTCCACAACTCTCAACTTACTTCTAAAGAAAGATTCCACTCGGAAGTCAATAGTTGCTGCGTCGATCGAGACGATTCGTACGGACTTTTGCAATCCTGTAACGAACCTCTAGAGGATCGTTACATTCTACGCCTGTTGTTATAATAGGCTCTTTCTCGTAAACTCGAACAGGGACCGAGAGAAGATACTTCTTAAGATATGAGAGAGCTGTGGAATATCAGAGTTGATCTGGACCACTGGTTCCCAAAAACTCGTTTCGAGGACTGGAGGGACTACCGAATCGCTTTAACTTCTTTCAGATTAAGATCCAGGACATCTGAAACCCTATCCAGATGTCCGGCACCTTCTTTCTATCACCTCAGGTGATAGACGCACTGAGAGATGTTCAGAATCATTCCTAGATCTTGAATAATATTTCAGTTTCCCGGTAGGAAAAAACTGTGGTCTGAATTGCAGTCTATTCGGGGAAACAAACTTCTTCAGGAAGGAAATGGTCCCCAGCAAGCTCATCCATTCCCTCCCCGAGTATGCTTACTTCCCTAATAAGGCTGCGCTTTGCCTAAGCAGGAGAGCATATAAAAGTGCAATGTTGCGGTAGACTCGTAGTTCTATACCGTGCGGTAACGAGCACCGAAAGGATTAAGAGATAACTCTGTTGAACATATTAAGGCCAAACGGAATGCAACGTTTATTCATTCACGTAAGGAATCCCCTCAATCTTAGGCTAAAGTCCGTGATTGTAGGACAGAGATACAGTTAGTCAGTCAATCCCGCAGGAGAGACGTAACCGCCAGCACAGAGATACGGTTAGTCAGTCAATCCCGCAGGAGAGAGAGACGTAACCTACAGCGCACGATCTGTTACTGGCTCGGTTGGACTGGAGGACAGACACAGCGTGACAGCAGCAGCCAGCAGCTTACGAACGTCGTCTCTTAACTTTATGTCTGGGTTGCCAGCTACCCTATTCTACGAAGAAATAGGTCCGTTATTTTTTGAGCAGAAAGACTCTCAAGCTGGTATATTTAAGCGAAACAGAAAACGCTAAATATATAGATGCGTTTGTGTCGTCAGAACACTACCATACAACGGTAAAAGATAAATCGGAAAACTCCTGGAAGGCTGCAGGGAGTAACGATTAAATGTCCTTAAAATAGACAATAGACCTCTCGGTTGCCATCCGAAGAGGTAACTACAGCAAGCGTATATGACTTGAACCAACCAGAAATAAAATAACGCAAGGCAAAATATGAAATTATATCACAATAAAGTTTGTTTATACTTACCTGGCAGACATATATATAGCTGAATTCGGAAATACA
The DNA here is from genome assembly GCF_015104395.2 of Macrobrachium nipponense. Taxonomy (NCBI): domain Eukaryota; kingdom Metazoa; phylum Arthropoda; class Malacostraca; order Decapoda; family Palaemonidae; genus Macrobrachium; species Macrobrachium nipponense. Next base: position 23,885,632 of record NC_087222.1, read on the forward strand.
GCTACATACATATCTGACAGGCAAGTTTCATGAACAAAACTTAAGAGAATCGAAGAAGTCAGCTCAAGCTTCTTATGTTATTGGACATAAGCGTTCATTGACGTAGTCTACAAGTCTATTTCTTGTACGAGTCTGCGAATGACGAATGAGAGCTCTTCCGAATCTTGTCAATAAGAGCTTATTCGCTTACGCAATCTCAAGTTAATGAGATGTTTGTCAATGAGAACTAACCCATTTACGGGACAGAGATATTTTGTCAATGAGGGGATACCCACTTACTTGACAAAACGATAGTATATTGTTCAATGGGGGAAAGTCACTGAATTGACAAAATGTAATCCAGGAAGTCGAGCATTTTATTTTTCCGATTCCCGTCTCAAACGAGGAAGGGGCAAGAATCTGTTAAGAGACTGGGCTTACGCCAGGTAGAACGACGATGTTCAATTCGGCAGCGTAGTCCGACTAGAAACTAACAAAATCTATCATCTGAAAAACCCTTTCAGATGGGCTAAAAAGCTTGCAAAATTATCCTGGGAAGAGGAAGAAACTCTCCAACCAGCTTCCTCTCCCGTATCACAACTAATGCCTGCTAAAGCTTAAAATTTATTGGCAGTATGGCAAAGGAAGTCCTGCCTTGCGCTTTCCTGAAGAGCGTCCTTTTGATGAGTGCCTTTGCAAGAATCCTACTGAACGTTGCCGAGAGTCCTGACGTGTAGGACATCGAGCCTTTACATAACCCGTAACTGCCTTATCGCAAAGTCCTGACTGCGGTAGAGAAAACGAGATCTTCCCTTGAGCTTTCCTTAACTCCATCCACCTTTGTGAAAAGCAATATAATATTGACACCTCTTGAATTCACGAAACCCGAGGTCTTGCTGGGTTTGAAGACGAAGTTGTCTGTTCACTTTAAGCTTCCTCCGAAGCACTGCTTACTTCACATTCTTTGCATGTGAGGTATAAGGTATCACCGAAGGTAGAGGTAAAAATTCTTGAGGCCCAAATCGTAAACAAGAGCTTGAAGAGTTCAACAGAAACGTTCAGCCAGGCGACACACCTGGCGTGCGCTGGCGCGCGCGCTCGGCGTCCACTGGCGAGCAGCGAGCACGCTCGGCGTCCACTGGCGCGCGCTCGGTATCCACTGGCGTGCGCTCGGCGTCCACTGGTGCGCGCTTGGCGTGCACCCCCGCGCGCCTGGCGTCCATCCGAACGTCCCGTCCAAGCCGAGAGTCAAAAGAAGCGTGCAGAAAAGCGTCACGCTCCTGACAGGCGTCAAAACAAGCGAAATACATCTCGGAGAGATATCCGACTGCACGAAACAGTCTCAGGAGAAGGGTTGATCGTGTGAGAATACGAGGGGCGAGGGAACGCCTTCTTATTCTCACAGTAACAAAGCTCGGACGTCCGCTCTCAAAAGCGTCCTGCTACTAAGACTTCTTTTTCATATTTCTCGGTGGAAAGACGTACACGTGATAAGGCGACGTTCGCCTTCTTACTTCTCACTGGAACGCATAACGAGAGAGAGAGGACGTGAAGCGTCCTCTTCTATAAAGCTTCTATTTAGAGGGCGCGAGTCCTTCCGAAAGCTCCAACCCCTGCGCGGGGAGGACGCTTCGGAGGACGAGAAGCAATCCTTCAGGATTCGTGCACGTGCACGCACTTAGGCAGTCTGGGGATTTTCATCAGAAACTGCCGAAGGCACGCCAGATCGGTGGGGTTCCTCGTAACCCTCCTTCGGCTTTCGACATGCTCTCTCCCCGGGTCCTGGGAGTCAAGCAGAGGTCCCGGCCTAGAGGCGAAATAAGGCCGATCTGACGCACCCTCCACTACACAAGGGGCATTGTCACTGCACTTAGCCACTTCACTATTGCTCTCTAAAGCAAGCACTTTCGATTCTAAGATACGAATCGAAAGAGTATTAGAGAAAGGGCAATAACCTCTACAGACACTGTTTAGGGCCCGAAGGCAACATTACAGGGTTATGAGAAACAATAATAGAAGTAGCACTCTTCACAACAATGAAGGAGAGCGATCACCTCTCGCAGACATATTCATAACCCGTAGGCCATACTACAGGGTTAGGCAAAAAAAAGTCTACAGGAAGGTTAGCAGGTTCACTACCCTGAACTTTTGTTTACTGATTAATTGCGTACATACGAATCATACGTTTTCCTTACGGAATTAGACATATTTACTCATTAATTGCGTACATACGAATCATACGTCTTCCTTACGGAATTAGAACAAAGTCTCACACTCCTTACATGACAAATCTCAACAAAGAAGCAAGACTCATACCCCTCGTGCATACCAAGTGCAGATCTACCGAAGCTTTCGGTAGCCACACCCTATCTTTGCAGACAACACCCTCTGAAAACTAGCCTAAACTAGATTCAGATATCTTATGCAAAAATGAATCAAATTCAAATCAATTTAAGATAGCGTATGCCTAGCCACAAATCCAAGTAAATCAATTAAAAGACAATTAGGATACTTAGCGGCAATGAAGTTTCCAAAATCTAAGTCGGAGGTACTGGAAACAGGTGTTTCCAGCACCGGCGACAGAAAAATTATGAATAGAAAATGGGAATGGTTCCTGATACCTGCCTCCCACGGCGGGAATGGGTACTAACCACCTGGCGACCACTGCGTGTGTCGGAAGTTTTTAAAATTCTGTCGGACTTCAGAAAATACAGCTATATATATATCTGACAGGTAAGTTTCATGAACAAATTAATAATTAGTATGCCATATGTATAAAGTATGCTGTGTAGTGTAGGCTAGGCTACCCTATATGTAAAGATGGTACTGATTTACCCTAGTGTAAGGCTAACGCTAGTATAATATTCTTACGGTAAAATTACCATGGGGCTGACTAACGTCCAAATCGATTTATGACTGGTTGTTCGTAATGCAATTGGCGTAAGTAGGTAAGTTTGACTACTACCTGTTAATTTTACAAAAATTATATCAGAGTCCACCCATTCTCATTAACATCTATTTGTAACGTAACTATGGTAATTTTTATTATCGTACGATGGTTGATCACAGCAAATGAGCGGTTTCTGGCTGTATGCGTTTTCCAAACAAGTATATCATTACTACCGATACTTTTTGCCTTCTCTTTTAGTTTTTTTAAACTTAACTAGAAGATTGGATAGATTAAGAGATGGATGAAAAGGGGTTAGCCTAACTTAAAAATGGAATAGATAAAGAAGAGGAAAAGAGGTTAGCCTACTGTTAAATTTTGGTCTCGTAAATTTAACTCACATGATATGTGAGATATGTGAAAAAATCATTTTTTGAGGGTGAAAATATGGGGGTCGCATGATATATGCGAGATCCCATGTTATACAAGTATATACGGTGGTTCAAAACTTTTTGATTCAGTGTCAGAATGGATAGGAAAATTGAAAACATCTAAATGGGCTACAGGAGGTAGTGTCTCACTTGACAATTTACATAAACTGATCCATTTTTCTATGCTCTTGCATGACGTACCAGATGCAATAGTGGATAGTTTTGATGAAAAGATTGAACCTACTTCAGACGAAGAATTACTTTATGCCCAAATTGAGAAACATATGTCTACATGTCCCACTGTAGATAGTACATTTTTTAATGGGAAAGGCCCGAGAGATAGGGTGGAAAGAGACAGAATTTTCTTCTTCCCTTTTGTGTGCAAAAGTTGAATATAACAAAAGATTGATCGATCAAAGGCAACAGCAGTTGCGCTGTTTTAATTGTGATAAACCAGGGCACCCAAAGAAAATGTGTAGAGTTAAATATTGTGGAATGTGTAAGAGTGCGGATCACTACTGGCAATCTTGTCCATTTCAGATACGGAAAGATGTGAAGCCTACACCTCAAAGTTCTGGGAGTTATAATGTGAGGACCTCCCAGGCAGGTCATTCCAGAGGGCAAAGGGATCTGCAAAATTTTGGGGAGGCCTATCAACAAAAAGGGTACAGGTGATTAGTACGTGCCATTGTGGTCTCGTGGGGGACGCCCCAGAGCGCAGGCCTATAGTTTACGCAACAGTAGAGGACGTTTATATCCCAGTATTTATAGATACTGGCACAAACGTAAACTCGATGGATCACAATTTGTATCAATCCATGTTTTCCCATTACCCTTTGAAACCCTCAAAGGAGACGGTGTGTGATGTGCAAGCCCATTGATTAACCCTTAAGCGCCGAAGCAGTAAAATAAAAATTGTCTCCCGTGTGCCGGAGGTGTTTTGGAGTGAGCGCGGAAGCGGAAAAAATATTTTTTTCAAAAAATCACAGAGCGCTTAACTAAGATTAAGAGTTCATTTTTGGCTCCTTTTTTTGTCATTGGCTGAAGTTTAGTATGCAACCATCAGAAATGAAAAAAATTATCATTATCATATATAAATAATGCGATATATGATAGCGCAAAAACGAAATTTCATATATAATTGTATTCAAATCACGCTGTGCACAAAACGGTTAAAGGTAACAAGTTACCTTTTTTTTCGTTGTAATGTACACTAAATTGCGATCATTTTAGTATAGTCACACATTGTAACGATAAAAGCAACACAGAGAAAATATATCACAAAATTATGCATGAATTCATAACGCGTGGACGTAAACAAATATTTTTTTCAAAAATTCACCATAAATCTAAATATTGTCCTAGAGACTTCCAATTTCTTTCAAAATGAAGACAAATGATTGAATATTACTATACTGTAAGAGTATTAGCTTACAATTGCAGTTTTCGACCATATCTGATGAGTTAAAGTTGACCGAATGTCAAATTTTTTTATATATTTTTTTTTATATGCAATTATTTCGGAAATTAGAAAAGCTACGACCTTCAAATATTTTTCGTTTTATTCTACATGAAATTGCGCACATTTTCATATATAAAACTCTATGAAATGACCTAATGATGAAACGGAGCAAATATTTCCGAGAATAGGACGTATGCATTTCAGAGATTTGTGGCGGAGAATCCGCGCGCGGAGGGAAGGAAAGTTTTTTTTTTAAATTCACCATAAATCTAAATATTGTGCTAGAGACTTCGAATTTGTTTCAAGATGAAGGTAAATGACTGAATATTACTAGACTGTAAGATTTTTAGCTTACAATTGCGTTTTTTTATTTTTCGACCATTTCGGTAGAGTAAAAGTTGATGAACCGAAATGTTTTTTTTTTTTTTTCTATTTATCGTGATTTATATGCAAATATTTCCAAAATGAGAAAAGCTACAACCTTCAATTATTTTTTGTTGTATTTCACATGAAATTGCGCACATTTTCATATATAAAACTTTATGTAACGGCTAATTTAAAATGGTGCAAACATTACCACAATCACACGTATGATTTTTTCGGAAGTTACTGCGTGGACGTAAGGAAAATGTTATTTTTTTCATAAATTCACCATAAATCGAAATATTGTGCTAGAGACTTCCAATTTGTTGCAAACTGAAGGTGAATGATTGAATATTACTAGAATGTAAGCGTTTTAGCTTACAATTGCGTTTTTCGACCATTTCGGTAGAGTCAAAGTTTGACCGAAGGTTGAAAATTTGTCACTTATCATTTTTTATACTGAAAATATTTCAAAATGATAAAAGCTACAACCATGGGTTGTTTTTAGTTGTATTGTGCATGAAATTGTGCACATTTCCATATATAAAACTTTATTTAACGGCTAATTTTAAAATGGTGCAAACATTACCACAATCGCATGTATGATTTTTTTCGGAAGAGTTACCGCGTGGACGTAAGGAAAAAGTTTTTTCATAAATTCACCATAAATCGAAATATTGTGCTAGAGACTTCCAATTAGTTGCAAAATTAAGGTAAATGATTGAATATTACTAAAATATAAGAGTTTTAGACTTACAATTGCGTTTTTCGACCATTTCGGTAGAGTCAAAGTTGACCGAAGGTTGAAATTTTGGCACTTATCGTTACTTATATGAAAATATCTCAAAACTGATAAAAGCTACAATCATGAGTATTTTTTTTTGTATTCTACATAAAAATGCGCACATTTTCATATATAATACTCCATGTAACGGCTAATTTAAAAATGGTACAAAAATTATGTCAAAGTGACAAAATAATTTCCGAGATGTGGTCACAGGGGATAAGTTTTTTAGTGCGACACGAAAGAAATTCACGCTTGACGAGCCTGCGTAACGATTGTAAACAAAACAACACCTTGATCCGTGAACTCCAGCATTCCCCCATCCCCCAAGGCGCGTGATTCAAGAGTTTTTGGCTGGTAGGCCTAAAAGTATTTTTCGCGAATTTGTTTTTAAAAAAAAAAAACTTTTGCATGTCAACGTAAAATACGTCCAGTCGGCACCCGAGAGAGTAGACAACAAAAAATGTCGACGTTAAAATACTAAGTCGGCGTTTAAGGGTTAAATACCCTGGGTTGTGTCCAAATACAGTTTACTCTCAGTGACAGAGTGTCAATAGAAACATTTTTGGTAATGAAAGGGATTGGGTTGGGCAACGGCTTTTGCTGGGTCATCCTGCATGCAGGAGACAAGATTTTGATCCATGCGGGTTTGAATGGGATAACAGTCGGAGTACCTAGTGTTTTTCTTCCTTATGAGGACTACTCCCGAGGAGAAATCTGTCCATTAAGGGTCAAGAGTCGGAGGCATCAAGGCATAGATCCGAGAAAGGTTTACCTTATTGTCAGTCTCCTTCCTCCCATCCTAGAGGAATGAGCAGGATTGCTTCTATGATTCTAATAAGAAAAATAGAAAGGAAGCTCAATGAGTAGACTTACTCAAACGGCAGTCCAGCAAGTGTAGGTTAGAGTCCTGTTCTAAGCCCAAAGGAAGAGAAGTAGAACACGGAAACAAGAGAGGCCAGTCAGTCTCAAATCCTTCTCACCTTGAGCTGCACACCTTAGGCAAGATGCAACCTGTCCTATTAAAGGAGCTGGGTAATAAAACATGGATTTATGGGCAAAGACCCAAAGGTAGAAAGATATTGTACGGGCGACATTGTTGCCAGCTGCCGAGAACCTCCTCCAGATTTTCCGGCAAATCCAGGAGAAAGCCCTGTTCATGTCAAGGAGGTTGTCATGGAGCAGATGACCTATACAGACTTCTGTTCTACTGGACAGTACACAGAAAGATGATTAGGAGTCAACTGAAACATACTTCTGGCTGATGATTCTCGCAGGGGCTCCATTCTGATGGGTTTGATGATAAGCAAAAATCGCCATTAACCGAAACTCTGTGATTTATGGGGCTTATGGTGCTGATAACCGGAAATCGACACATTATGGCGCCAAAAATCGCCGATTTTATGGTGCTAGACAAATGCCATAAAGCCAGATCACCATTACCTGAGTCCAGAGATAACCAGGGACTGCTTGTAGATCTCACATGAGGATGGGAGATCAGTGGCCCAAGTCAGTTGAACATAAGGAATGTACAACTGCCCTCTGTAGCCCAACAATCTAAGATGAAGAGAAAAGCTTCTTTTGGTGAAGAGGGACAAGGAAGAGTAGCTCTTACCAGAGACAAACCCCATTGATGACACCAACCACAGGAGACGGCCCATTTCTCCTGGCACTCAGTTGCACTGGATGAATACGTAAATACCAAGAAATCTTTGATGGAGTGCGACAAGAAACCTCTCGCTTGCATGAGGCACTGGATAGTTTCCAGGCGTGAAGTGACAGACCTCCCACAGCCTGGCAATACCTCTCTATGTGCAGCTAGTACATTAGTTTCTCAGACATTAGAACTAGTAAGTCTGGATATCCCTTGGCATGTGGCCACTTGGGAGCCACCAAGATCATCCTGTTGATCGCCCGATGGGTCAAACAAAACAGACGGAAGGCATAAGCCTCGAGATTGTCCCATGGAAGTTGAAAGGCATCTTCTATCACTGTCCATGGTACCAGAACGATCCAACAGAACACAGCAGTCTCTGTTGTGTCTATCCATTGCTGGAAGTCCCAAATACTGGAGAATCTTCGGTAATGTCTGGGTGTTGGGGCAAGTCTCAGTCCCCTGGAATGTGCCTGACTAACAGCTCCACTGAGTGTGCAGTCATCCACTCATACACTTACACCACCACATATAGAGTATAGAGTTGAAGTTAAGCCAGTCCCCCCCCCCCCCCCCCCCCCCCCCCCCCCCCCCCCCCCCCCCCCCCCCCCCCCCCCCACCCCCCCACCCCCCGCCCCACTCCTTACTTAATGACATACAGCCAATCCCCAGTTATTGGCAGAGGTTTCATTCCTGATTTTGCGACAATAACTGAAAATTGTTGATAAATGGAAATCAGCAATTTTCAGCATTATCTAGGCTTATTGACACTGATAACTGGAGATCGGCATCACTCTTAAGTGGGGCTCAGCACCAATAACCAGAGAGCAGCAATGCTTATCAGCGCCCAATGCTTATCAGCGGCACTAGACAAGTGCCATAAAACTGGATCACCAATAATCAAGGCCACTGATAACCGGGGACTGTGTATACTGATGAGGGTACTGATGCTCATCAGCACCACAGATGATAGAGAGATAGATAGATAGATCTATATATATTATATATCTATAGTATATTATATATATATAATATATATATATAGATATATATATAATATATATATATAATATATATATATATATAATATATATAATTATATATAGTGGTACCTCGAGATACGAAATTAATCCGTTCCGAGGCGGCCTTCGTATCATGAGTTTTTCGTATCTTGGAACGCATTTTACATGTAAAATGGCTAATCCGTTCCAAGCCCTCCAAAAACACCCCATTAAATTTCATAATAAAGCTAAATTGGCCTATAAAACAATGAATTACTACAACAATTTGACCATTCAATACTTAAATTAAGAATAAAAAATAAATGCAAAACCTGTAAATAAAGTGTATATTAGTGTACAAGAAATATTATTCCTGTAACATAAAATGTGGAAGCTTACCTTTCAAGTGAGGCTATCTCTGAAAGTGGGGCAGAGGCAGAGGAGGAGGAGGACAAACGGCAGATACGTACACTTAACTTTACGAAACACATAAAAAAAATGTCAGAAAAAACAAACTAAACTTTACAAAAACACATTAACAAAACTGTAACACTTAACTTTACAAAAAAAAATTAAAAAACTTAAATAAAATTATTTTGTCTTTTTTTTTATTTTTACGTTTCTTTTTACTTTTTTATACTTTACGTAATTTAAATTTCTTCACCACCGAATGGATGCCAGTCCATTTATGGAATTTTTTTTCGAACCACCCATGAGAAGCCTTGAACTCTGGGGTTGCCGTTGATGTCCCCTCTCCGCCGTCGTCTTCGGCTTGGGCAATCAAATCGCCGAAAATAGCGCTGGCCTTCTGGCAGATTGCCGTCTCGGTTATCGTATCGCCATCAATTTCTTTGTCCTCGATCCATACAAGAAGCAGCCTTTCCATTTCATTATGCACATGGCTCCTCTTGTTGGACAAAAATAGTCACGCCCTTGGAAGGTGTAGCTGCTTTGATGGCTTCCTTCTACTTAAGGATGGTGCCTATCGTCGATGGATTTCGGCCGTATTCCTTAGCGATCACACTCAACCGCAAGCCAGCTTCATACTTTTTAATTATCTCCATTTTTGTCTCCATAGAAAGCATTCTCTTCTTTCTGTGAACTTCAGCAACTTTCTTGGGACCCATGACTCTATGTACTGTACGTAATTAAGTTACGTATGTAGCACGTATACCAATTAGGTTCTCACAACACGATAATATGTACTGCAAACGAAATCACTAAACGAATTTATGTTACTAAACGAAATCGTTGGACCGAACGAATGCCGATTGCGTACAGTAAAGTTTCGGGTGCGGAGTGGCCGAGCTAAGGCATGCCCAAACACCTCAAGTATAGAAGATGCATGATGGGAGGGATGCTGTGCCAATTAGAGAGAAGGATCTCATGGCATGGCTAGCATCAGGAACCAATGGGAGAGCAGGAGGATGGTGGCGAGTCTACAATAACTAAGATGGCGGCGTGCGGGGCGAGTTTCAAAATTGTTATGGGGCGAATCTCAGACTTTCAGAAACCTTTCGTATCTTGAAAACTTTTCGTATGTAGAGCAGTAAAATTTTTCGTGTTAGCTTTCGTATCTCAAGGTATTACTGTGTATATATATATATATATATATATATATCTATATAATATGATCCTGAAACACTTGAAGAGCTATGACCTCCAGGATATTGATGTGTCTGTCATTCTGGCTCCACACACCTGAAATCAGCAACTACTCCAGGTGTGCACCCTATCCCTCGGTCTATGAATCCAAGAACAAAAGCATCTCTAGTGTGTGTGTAGACACACTTCTATTACAAGGTTCCTGTCATCTAGCCACCGGGATAAGTCCTGTCTCACTTTCTCCGAGAGAGGGATGGGAAGGCATGGGGAGTCCCTTGCCAGAGACCAGAACTCCATCCTTCTCTGAAGGGAACTAAGGTGAAGCCGGTCATGAGGGACCAGCTTCTCCAGGGACGACAAGTGACCAAGAACGACTTGCCACTGCTGAGCTGGTTGCTCATGTTGATTGAAACAGGAACAACTGTGCTGCCTCCCTGAACCTGCCAATACACGAGTCTGAAGGGAAGACTCTCACTGCTGCCATATCTATCAGCATGCCCTGGTACTGTATCCTCTGCTTGGGTATGAGATCAAACTTCTCAAAGTTTACCACAACTCTGTTTGTGGCAAAACTTGAAAGGTGATCCTTGTGCTGGAGCAACTGAGAACGAGCTCACCAGGACTAGCCAATTGTCCAAGATACCTCATGGTGAACATTCAAGTGAATACTGGGAGTGGTTGAGAGCCCAAAACAGAGTACCCTGAACGGGAACACCGTCTCTATGAGGATAAAGTGGAAATACTTGCGAGAGGACCATGGATCGGTATTTGGAAACGTCCATCTTTCAGATTCACCGTAAGCATGAAGGTGGACTCACTGATGGTTGTGAGCATAGATTGTGTTGTTTCTATTGTGAAACGAGTCTGGTGAACGAATTGGTTCAGGGGAGAGAGGTCTATGACTGGTCTAAACACCCTGTCGCTTTCTCTGCAAGAAAGACGGGTGTAAAAGCCTGGGGACCAGTCTGTCATGCATCTCTTCAGGATTGCTTCCACCTCCCCACCCCCAAGTGCAAGGTTTCCATTTCCATGTAAACACCAGGAATGTATGCCTGGAGATGGAATGGACTGCTTGGTGAGAGGTAGCAGAGACTTGAAGGGAAGTTGGTATCCAACCCGAAGGACATCCACTACCCAGGTCTCTGCTCTGTATCAGTCACACAATTTCCACGAGAGTACCCCTGCAGCTCAGGGGTGCCTGTGTCCTGTGGGAAAGAGCCTTTGGGTCCTTCTAGAACATGGTCCTCCTGGGCTACTCTCCCAGCAGGAGGGATACCCCCAACAGAACCCCCTGGCCCCTTCTCGACCACTTGGGCACACGACCGGGTCGAACCAAGAACCAAACCCGGAATGTAAGCCTTCATGTGAGGGATGCGTTTGGTCATGACATTCAAATCACAATCCCTTCTAGAGGGGATAGGTGAGAGGGGCCGGGCACCTTTCTTAGACCTGCTGGAAGCCGAAGCCCTGACAGAAGAGGAAAACCATGAGCAATCACGCCAAGGGGCTAGGAGAGCAAACCCCCACAAACAAATGTGGGCAGGGGCTGTCTCGAGGAGAGGGAATGGGTTCAGGTGATCATGCCCAGAATCTATCCCCCGGGTAAGTGGGCTCATTTGAGTGAATGTGGGCGTGGGCTGAACCGGGAAGAGCGATCGGAAAATTTTGGGTGTGCACTTGGGCTGTACCCTTGATGTGCTCCAGTCTTTTTCAAGGCTCTGGCTTCTACATGCAAAGAAGACTGTGTGGGGGACCTCCCCGAAGCTTCTCCAATTGAGCGGAGTCATGGGCCAGCTACACCTACGCTAGACCCTGACCGTGCACTTGGGCGAGCACTGGCAGGGGGTGAGGCAGCACCTTCATGCTTGGCACTCACTCACTCTCGCATACTGGTGTTGTGGAGGTCTGTGGGACCCCACACAGAAGTAGAAGAGACTACACCAGCCCATGGACTGGTAGAGGTGATTAGGGGTTTTGAAAAAACCCAAGTACCTGAAGTGATGTGGGTCTCCTTGGAGGTCCGCCCACCTGGAGCTCCCAAGTCATGTGAGGTGCATCATGTGAGGTGCAAACATCAGTTGCTCCCTCTACTGGAATGTCAGGGGAAACTCAGGCAGAGGTAGGCTCTACACTAGTCTGGGAACGTGACCTCCTGGAACTAGTAGCAGGGACAATGGCCCCCTTGGAGACCAGCACACCTCTGCTTGTGAACTTTGGAAGAAGAAGGGGGCAGGCGGCAGCAGACGACGAATATGACACCTTTTGGCTCCTCTTCAACTTCTTTATCAGGGAGTGCAGAAAAGCATCACTCCATCCGAAGGATGGCAGTGGAAACGCAGACGCATAAAGGATGAGCGTGGTGTTTGTAGGAACCACTGCCATAGAAGTGGTTCTCCATTCAGTCGACACAGTCACTGTGGCAGTAATCACAATGACTGGTGCAGCAGTCACCAGAGGGCCTTGAGAGGCCCTCAGGTGGCTGAGCTAACTGTGTACCAAAGGCTCACCCGAGAGACCTAGAGAGAGCAAGTCTCTCACTCAAAGATCCTTGGTTTCTCCAACACCTGCAAAAGTTAGTATGTAGGAGAAGCCCCTCTTCACTCAGAATGGGATTCCTCCCCCTCCAAACAAACAGAGACCACAAAGCAGAAATCCTCCACCCTCCCACCCCCAGGCAACTTTCGCCTGATGAAAAATGAAGACGACAAGGGGAAAATCACTCTTGTAGGAATGACAACAATGTGTGGGAGTTTTGCAGGAGATAGGAATGAACCAAAGGGATCAGTAACCATGAGAGTGATAAGGGACATGTTTCATCAGATGACACCTTAGAAGCCTTTTTCACGTACTTCTTCCTCTGCGAAAACCTCACCCATTGCACAGGGTACCGGTCACGACATTCATCGCAGACACTTTCTGGATTAAAATCATGCTCCCTGCTTTTCGTGCAAAGAATGAGGATCGACATCGATCAACGAGTGGTAATGGTTACAAGGCATGGAAGTAGTACCAGGGCACACATGCTTAGTACTTAGTACCAACCTTACACTCATCTGGCTTATCAGATGATTTGTGGGTCTGCATATTGCAAAAATACAAACACAAATGCAATCAACCTAGTATTTGCAGGGGATAAGTACCACAACCACCCCACGAATACCTAAATTCCATGAATGCTTGACACCCCTCTAAAAATGCTCATAACTGCCTATTTTGAGTTCAGACCAAAAAACCTATAAAACACCAATACACAGCTATTTTAATAGTTTTATCACAAAAAAATGCATTTAATTATGAAAATTATATGAAGATATTACAATTCTTTAAAATAAATTGTATGTTTTCCAAACTGTACAAACCTCAGGTCCTTTATAAGCGAGTTAAATATACAAGACCAAATAACAATGGGCTAACCTCTTTTCCTCCTCTTTATCTATTCCATTTTTTCAGTTAGGCTAACCCCTTTTCCTCCATTTCTTAATCTATACCATCTTCTAGTTAAGTTTAAAAAAGTAAAAGAGAATGCCAAAAGTATCATAGTAATGATATTGTACTTGTTTGGAAAACGCATACAGCCAGAAAAAGCTGATTTGCTTTGAACAACCAATCCGATAACAACAGCCTTCTTGCTTGCATTTCAACCATTGTACGATAGTAAAAAATTACCATAGTTATGTTACAAATGACGTTAAGGAGAATATGACTGATATATTTTTACGTTACAGGTAGTATTCGACTTACTACCAATCGGTTATGACCAACCAGTTACAAATCAATTAGGACGTAAGTTGGCCCGTGTTAATTTTCCGTAAGAATATTATACTAGCCTAGCCTACACTAGGGTAAATAGTTCCATCTTTACATATAGGGTAGCCTAGCCTACACTACACAGCATACTTTATACATATATGGTATAGTAATTATCAATTACAGCTAATTCTCAGGGTTCAATGCACATTGGCTTATGATAATTTAACAAGCTAGCCTCGCGTATAAAATGATGATATCGTGGTACATATATTGTATATCTACAAATACAGTAGCCTAGCCTTCAGTATACTGTACACTACATATACGATGTAATTTAGTACGTAATTTATTAATATAAGCCGATTTGGAGGTTCAATGCATTCTGACTATGACATATCAGTAGAAAAAAAAATGGACACAAAACGGGAATCAGATTCGGACCAACATCGGCATACCTAATTGAGTGATGTCAGGCAGCTGACAGCTAGTATATTTACAAAATAAAAACAATGAATATGCATTTCTGTGATTCTTTTAAAAAGTTATACAATACAGTATCCAATAATATTGTATGTATTCTCATATTATATCATAAAATACTAATAAAAACGTCAGTGTTTTGGATTAGAAATCAGCTGATGGCGAATAAGAGTTTAGTTCTCCATATTTAACTAAATTCGGAGCAAATTGCCTTTCTTCTAGTTAGCGTAAATATCTAGATACTTTACTTATATAAGACAAGGTAATTTGTCATTTTACTACGTGTTTTTAAGTCAAAATATGAATTAAATACGTCTTGTGAACTAAAGTATTTTTTTATTAACAGATTGCGTTGTGGGCATGTTTATTATTTGAAAATATTACGTGATTCTTTTCGCTATTTTCACTTCATTTCATCGTAGTACAAACCTTTACCGTTACATTACGTACTCATCTTTTATCGGCATGAAAACAACAGTAAAATGTGTTCTTTCAGGACCTGAAGTTTTGATTAAAATGATTTTCACTCAATTTTATATATGGTTGTGTTTGATGGCGTAAGTTTACTGGAGTTATATCTTTGTTGCCAATGCACGATAGTAGTACTATATGTATGAAACTTGCAAACTTCGGTATAGTACCTTCAAACTCAATCGTAAACAAAATGAGATAAATGTGTTTTAATCAAAACTATTGGGCATGAAAAGAACACGTTTTAATGTTTTCACTCCAATAAAAGATAAATACGTAAAGCTCGTAGTATTCTGATGAGATAAAGTGAAAATATCGAACGGAATCTGTTCACTTTTGTTTACGCAATAAACATGCCCTCAGCGCCATCTACTAACAAAAAATAACTACATCTCGTTCACAAACGATACGTTTTTAAGTGATATTTCCACTTGAAAACACTTTGTATAACGTAAAATAACCTTGTCTCGTATAAATAGAGTATCTTGAGATTCATTTGCACTAACTAGAAGCAAGAAAGTCGTTCTGACTTGAGTTCAACACAGCAAAACAACCTTACTCGCAATAATGTTTTGGTCAGCAGATTTTCAAACCAAAACATGATTGCTATGTTTGTATTTTATAATACAAACAAATAGTAATATGAAAATACATATATAATATTATTGGATGCAGTGAAGTAAAACATGACTTTTTAAAAGATCCATGGAAAAGATGCATATTCCATGTTTGTATTTTATCATACGATACTAATATATGATTATTACATACTCGAATTTCATATCTCATGTAAGATGCGACCCCCTTAAAATCAGCTCCAAAATTAGGTCTTCAAAAGTCGCATGATACGCGAGTATATACGGTACTTTTAAAAATTATCATTTGTTCCTACACAATATACAAACTATCGGTCCTTTACATTAGGACTCACTTGTTGGATGGAGGAATCCAAGTTAGTCTCCTTGAACTGACTGGAATTTGTCACACCTGGATTGCTACTCCTGGTTGAAAGAGCAAGGACATACTGATCGGAGTATAGGAACTGCGAGATCAAATGTCAGACTTCTGGAATTCGAGGGATGGACCGAGCCATCGACTTTGTGAGCTCTCGGGCAGTGTACAGGTATCGTCATTGCCAGTTGCAGAGTACATACTTCCTTTCGATCATCTCATGAAGCCAAAAAGACACATCCTTAGCCACTTCTTCTTTGGTTGAGTTACTGCTAATGAAAAGTCGACGACATCCAGGTTATAGATGCTGAGCCTTTTTGGAAAGTACCGCAGCACCCTAATAGGTCAAAGCAACTGATATGGGTCATCGACTACACAGTCTAAGGAAGAGGGGATCAAACAGGACTTGAACCTGGCAACAGATGCTTATGGATTTGAAGCTTGCTACAACATCTGATGTAGCGGGATCACAAGTTAAACAAACAAAAACTCTCAAAACACATGTACTTACCATATACTTGACACACTCAGGGTGAGGAGCTGCAATGTCCGCTGGATACGGCCGTCGTAACACAATACACAAACGACAAAACAAGGACAACAACACAACAATTCAATAACTATACAGCAAAAAAGACCACTGCACAAACAATCACTAACAACATAAAAAAATAATAACACGACTAGTCAATACACCACCTACAACATCAATTAACCACAACAATTCACCAACAACAACACTCAACTACTCACAACTCCAACAACTCATCTACAACACAACAGGACTCACAAGCACAACAAATTCAACAACACAGACACAACAACCTTCAACCATACAATATCAACAATAATTCAAACAACTTCAAAAATACAAAAGACAACTGACCATCAATAATATTCAAGACTGCTGCCAAAAACTGACTCTCCACCACAGGCTCTGATCACAGACTGACTCTGACACGGCAACCGCACCAGTAAACAACCCAGAACTCACCAACAAGTAATCCAACCGCTAACTCTTTCGAAAAAAAAAAACACACACACACACCACACGATCTTAACAGCAATACCAACCACAAAAGTTTCTCTCTCTCTCTCTCTCTCTCTCTCTCTCTCTCTCTCTCTCTCTCTCTCTCTCGCTCTCTCTCTCTCTCCTCTCTCTCTCACACCACACACCCTCGAAGATGTTGTCAAATGGAACAAACAGATCGTTCCTCCTTACTGAGACGGAGTCGCAAGGCATTGATTCCCATCACTTGATTGCTCGCATCAAAGGAGGTCCGTGAATATTGTTTGTCCTCTTCGCCACAGTCAGAGCGACACGAGAGATGGTCTTAAGAGTCAGATCTCTGTCTGACAATTCTCACAATGGCACATGCAAAACAGAAGACAGGAACCCTAAATGACAGTCACATGTCTCCAGCAACCTGAGGTCCCTGGGATGGCAAGACTGATTGAAGCTTCGTGCCAGTAGCTAAATCTCGACTGTGGAGATAAATCACAATGTTTAAAATTAAATTGTATTCATTCCATCTATACAAACCTAAGGAATTACTTATGGCGAAGCTAGAACATGGCCGTTCAAATCTTAAACAAGGTGGGTTAGGCAGTAACTACCGTCAGGTAGGCAGGGAGACCCGCCTGCTCAGATGTAAATATTTCCAATTTGCATTTCGGTTCATGTTTCAGATTGAGGGGTGGCATGAGGTGGGCATTAGTGTAAAGGACCTCAGGTTTGTATGGTTAGGCAAAATAGAATTTACCCCTTTACAATGGGAAGACTCACTTATTGGAGGGAGGAATCTGATTGAGTCTCTAGAACTGACTGGAGTTCAGCATACTCCTGATCAAAAGAACAAGGAGAGTGCCCTGTCACTGACAAATTGATTGGAGTACAAGAACTGCAAGATCAAGAGTCAGACTTCTGGGCCTTTTAAAAATGAGTGAGGAATCGTAACTCATACAAAAAAATCTGGGAAGAATATTAAGGGTCGGAGGCATTAAGGGGAGCCCAACGGTTCTGTGTTGTCATCCTCACTCGTCTTTCCTAGCATTTCCTATCACGTCTTATTTGCCTTGAGGTTGTGGTACTCTGAGGCGTCAATGGTGCTGATCTTTGCTGGACTTGATCTGTAGTTACCATAATGTTATCCCTTGGCAGTCCCAAAGACTCCTCAATGGGGCATCTGTTGTTTTTTACCATGTTCTTAACTTTCTCCCTCGTCTTTTCAATTTCCTCTTCTGTGAAATGCTTTGGGTGAGGAAATTGGATTTTTGGGTGGTCAGCTTTGCTCTTGGTATGCCAATTTTATTTGGGCAGTGGTGATGGAATATTCTCTGCCGTTCATTGCAACTTTCTCTTTGTCTAGTGAACTTTTCTTTGGCATACTCCATTGCCTGTATCAATACCCATTCTTCTTCTCTGTTCCAAATACTTCTATATTCCCGTTGTTCACCTGCTTCTTTTTTTCCATGGTCACCCTTTGCTTTTCACTTGGCTTCTTTTTTTATCTTTTCTATTTTTTTTCTGGGAGATATTTAATAATCTGTGAGACTACTGATGTTAAAAGTCTCGTTGTGGTGGCTGCAACCTTTTCAGCTGGTAAATCCGCTTCCTTTATTTTTTCCCCGAATACTAGATTCTTACATCTGCTCCACCCTTCATACCTTGAGTAGGTGAAGCAGAAGAGGAGGACTTTCTTCTCCTCAAGGGACCATTTAACGCAGTGTGATGTATTGAAATGTTACTGTTCCTGATACTGAGAAACAATACTTTTGTAATTATCTACTGTGTACCATGTGTTTGTTTGTAAGCCAGAAGAGTAGAATAAACCTTGAAAGATGGACGCCTAATTTGAGTCTCCCTCCATGCATGCAGCTACATACCACAATACATTACACGTATAATTGTTGGCGACGAGGATTGAGGATGGTTACGAAGATGAATTGATGGGAATCGGTCGTCTTTTATAGCTACAAGAGGTATCTACAGTGAGTAATTCACGATGTCGTCTGGAATAGGTCTGCCGGTGTTCCACGAGGGAGAAGAGGATTTTACAAGTTTCTTGGAGCGGTTGGAGTGCTATTGTGCAGTAAAAGATGTTGAGGAATCCAAGAAAGTTCATACACTTATAGTTGGTATGCAGCCTAGGCAGTATCAAGTTCTCAAGGATTTGGTTGCGCCTGCTACCCCTGTAAGTAAAACTTTTGATGTTTTAACAGCATTGCTAAGAAGTATTATTGTGGTACTACGAATCCAAGGGTTGAACGTACTAAGTTTCGGCAAGTGGAATGGAAGGCACCGAAGGAAGGCCGGAGGGACTTCCTTTTTCATGGGCTTTTCAGTAAACCCAATTTTCCCTTAAAGCCCGTGAGGGCTTACATTGTGAGTTTGGTAATTCATTAAACCAGATGTTAGTTGACCAGTTGATTGCTGGAGTTCATTAAAAGTGTACAGGTGGTCCCCGGGTTACGACGGGGGTTCCGTTCTTGAGACGCATCGTAAGCCGAAAATCGTCGTAAGCCGGAACATCGTCAAAAATCCTAAGAAAACCTTACTTTTAATGCTTTGGGTGCATTGAAAACTATGTAAACTGCATTCTTATGGCATTTTTCATCAAAATAACCTTCAAATATTGATTATTTTGCATTTTTGGTGTCATATTTCATCTGCCAGATGAGCGTGGTAGGCGTCGTAACCCTGGAAATAATGTCTATTGACAAGCGTCGTAACCTCGGAATGTCATAAGCCGAGACCGTCGTAACCCGGGGACCGCCTATAGCAAATAAGCTTTTGGAGTGCAAAGAGGGGCTAGATTTAACTTATGATAAAGCTTTACAAATTGCGGAAGCTACTGAAGTTAATGAAACAAACGCCGCTTTTTATGCAAGATCAGCAAACGGCAATCTACAGTAGACAGTCTGTTCAGAAGAAGGATGATGTGAAACCAGTGAATAAAGCATTCAACAATGATAGATGTTATAGGTGTACTAATTCTACCCATTTAGCTAATGTGTGCAAATTTTGCGATAGTGAGTGTAGAAAGTGTCATAGAATGGGACATATTGCTGTTGCATGTCGGCAAGGTAAAGTGCCGAAATCTCAACATCAAGTGGATGCAGGCTTGAATCAAACAGTAAATGTTGCGAATGAAAGTCCTTCGAAGCCAGATGTACCAGAATTACAGAGGCTTAACCTTAGTGTTGAATCCTGCTGGGCATAATTTTAATGGAAATGAGTATCATATTTTTTGAAATAAATGATGTGCTGAAATTAGATGCTAAAACTGATTTGAAATTACATACCAGTAGTAAATATTTTGTTAATATGAAACTGAATAATGTTGACATTGATTTTGAATTAGATACAGGTGCTGCTGTAACTTGTGTTGGTGAATACACATTTAAGAAATTTTGTATTTCTCGAGAAGAGTTACAAGCTATTGACATTGCTCTTACAGATTATAATAAACACCCATTGGAAATTCTTGGTGTTGCAATGGTTAAGGTAAAATATTGTTCACAATGCAAAATGTTACCTATTGTGGTTATTAAAGGCAATCGTGCTTCATTGTTGGGTAGAAATTGGCTGAATGAAATGAAGATGGATTGGCCAAACATTTTTAACCTTAAATCTACTATACATTCCATTGATAATGGGTCGGATGAGATTGCAAATATTTTGAAGAAATATGAGAGTGTATTTGAAACTAGGTTAGGATGTTTAAAGGATTTTGAAGTATCCTTAAAGGTAAAATCTGATGCTGTGCCAGTGTCTAAACATGCTAGAAGTGTTCCATATCATTTAAGAGAGATGGTGGAGAGAGAACTGCAAAGATTGCGAGACATTGGTGTAATTAAATCTGTTGAATTTTCAGAATGGACAAGTCCTACATTTAATATTGTCAAGTCAGATGGTAAAAATGTTAGAATTTGTTTGTGCTGATTTTAAGGAAACATTAAATCCTGTTTGTAGTATCGATACTTACCCATTACCTATTACTAAAGATATTTTTGCTACTTTAGCAAGAGGTAAATCCTTTACTAAACTTGACTTAAGTCATGCATATCATCAATTAAAATTAAGTGTTGAATCCCAGAAGTATATGGTTATTAATACCCATAAGGGATTATTTGCCTTTACAAGGTTACAATATGGATTGAATAGTGCTGTTGGTATTTTCCAAAGAGTAATGGAAAATGTTCTAAAAGATATACCCAATGTTGCTGTATATTTGGATGATATCGTTATTACCAGTCCTACTGAAGATGACCATTTGAAAACACTTGAATTAGTTTTGCATAAACTTTGTTCTAATGGTTTAAAGTTAAAGAAGGATAAATGTTCATTCATGAATAAAGAAGTTCAACATTTAGGTCATAGGTTAGATGCTGAAGGAGTAGATGCTTCTGATGAAAAGGTTAGGGCTACTGATCACTTTTCTGTGCCCAAGAATAAGCCAGAATTGAGTACTTTTAATGGGATAGTTAAGTACTACCATAGATTTTTACCCTGCATTTCTAATGTAATGGCACCATAGTATGCTTTAGAAAGGAGTAAGTCAGATTGGTCTTGGGGAGAAAAAGAAAATGATTCATTTTTAAAAGCTAAGGAATTACTTAAATACTTTACTTGTACATTACAATCCTGCTAGATCCTTATTCTTGACTTGTGATGCTAGTTCTTTTGGTCTTGGAGCAGTATTGGAGCAAGAGAGTGAAGATGGTTCATTAAAACCAGTGTCATATGCTTCCAGAACATTAACTAGATCAGAAAAGAATTATAGTCAGACTGAAAAAGAAGGTTTAAGTGTAATTTGGGCAGTTAATAAATTTCATAAATACTTGTGTGGCAGGAAGTTTGAAATATGGACTGACCATAAACCCTTACTAGGTTTGTTGGGAGAAGGTAAGGCAGTACCCCATATAGCCTCTGGTAGGATCATTAGATGGTCATTAGTTCTTTCTGGTTATGACTATAAACTGAAGTATAAACCACGGTGTAAAATTCCAAATGCAGATTGTCTGTCCAGATTTCCTATGCAAATTAATGAATTTGAACCTGCGAATGCAGGAGAAGAGGTTTTGTTACTTGAACATGTTGATACTACTAATGTTAATTCCTCTGATATACGCAGATGGACTGATAGAGATCCTGTACTATCTCAGGTAAGGTCATGTATTCTGAATGGTTGGGATAATAATTTTGAGTTAAATGAAGATTATAAACCATATGTTAGTAGAAAAAATGAACTTACAGTATTGCAAGGTTGTATTTTATGGGGAAATAGAATTATTGTACCGCTACAGGGACGATATAAGGTTATTGATGAGCTTCATGACACTCATCCAGGTAGTATTGTGAAAATGAAAAACTTAGCTCGATGTTTTGTATGGTGGCCTCATATTGATAAAGATTGAGAGAGGAAAGTAAATTAATGTAAAATGTGTCAGCAGTATCATCATTGTGCCATTGATAAACAGCCATTGCATCCTTGGGAGTTCCCTAGTAGACCATGGTCTCGTATACATATAGATTATGCTGGACCTATAGAAGGGCAAAAGTTTTTCAGTTGTAATCGATGTGTATTCTAAATGGCTAGAAGTTGTTCCCACTCAAGGTTGTACTTCTAAAGTTACAGACTCTAAATTAAGACATATATATTGTACACATGGATTACCAGATGTAATAGTGAGTGACAATGCTACAGCTTTTGTTAGTGAAGAATTTCAGAGTTTTGTAACTAAGAATGGAATTCATCATGTTACTAGTGCTCCGTATCATCCTTCTACTAATGGGTTAACTGAAAATGCTGTTAAAACCTTTAAAACTACTTGGAAAAAATGTGAAGGAAGTAAGCATGAAATTTTGCATAGATTTTTGTTTGATTACCGTATCATGCCTCACATCACAACTGGTATTCCTCCTTGTGAACTTATGATGAAAAGAAGATTGAAAACAAGATTTGATTTACTGAGACCTGAATTAAATGATCATGTAAAAATGCAGGGAGCCCAAGCTAGAAATTCCAAAGGTAATAGGGAAAGAGTTGCAGAGAAATTTGAAGAGGGTGATCAGGTATATTTCAAGAATTATTCCAGGGCAGGACCACCTAACAGTCCAGGGATTGTGGAAGAGTGTACTGGTCCCATTTCATGTAAAATTATGAGTAGTGATGGAGAACTTGTACATAAACATTTTGATCAAATGTTTAAACAAGTAAAACCGTCTTGTGAAATTGAAGGTGATGCTAATTTTAAGGTTGCTAATGAAAGTCTTGAACGATCTCATTTCTGACCTAACTCTGAATCCAATTTTCAACTGAATGAAAATAGTGGAGCTAATGTGCAAGATTCTGAAAATGTTAGTGAAGTAACTGACAGAGTTAGTCCTGTGAACACACCTGTAGTGAGACGTTCAAGTCGTATACGTAAACCTGTCCAACGCCTTGATCTGTGAGTTGCCTATATTTTTATAAGTACTTGTATTGTATTATTTTATACTTTTGCTGAAGTGTTTGTAAGATCTTTCCTAAGGCGTGGAGGGGTGTGATGTACTGAAATGTTACTGTTCCTGATACTGAAAAACAATACTTTTGTAATTATCTACTGTGTTACTATTCTGTGTACCACATGTATGTTTGTAAGCCAGAAGAGTAGAATAAATCTTGAAAGATGGACACCTAATTTGAGTCTCCCTCCATGCATGCAGCTACATACTACAATACATTAGACAGTGAATTTTCAAATAAGTTGAGAGAAAAACTTCTTTGACATATAGTGAAAGTACGTATATGGTTTTTCTCCTGTATGAGTTCTCATGTGATATTTGAGACCACGTGAAAAGATCCCACCAGGAAGAACGAATTTAATGACAGTCAGGCAAGAGCTCACGAAAACTCATATGCATAGTATGCATCAACCAAAAGCAAAACTGGAATGCTTGCATCCAGGCAGACAGGTAATCCGATCTGCAGCCTACTGGATGGTAGTTACTTCTTAACCACCTTGGTCAAAAGTTTAGCGTCCGCTTTCCAGCTTCCCCACAGGTAACTCCTAATGTATAGTACTGAGGGTTTGAATAATGTGTAGAAACAAAATGAGTTTAATGACAGTCAGGCAATAGTTCATGAAAATACGTCTGCATAACGCAATGGCCGAAAAGCAAAGTGGAATGTTTACATCCAGGTAGGTTGGTCGCCAAAGCCTACTGGACTGTAGTTACTGCCATGCCATAAGTAATTCCTAATGTAAAGGACCAAGTTTCGTATTTTGTGTAGGAACATATGGTAAGTTGGGCGGAGATGTTTATACTCGACTGCAGCTGGAAGTAAAGTAAGTTTGTACCGACAGGTGGGCGGGGCTTACATTCCTACCATCAGTAGTTAACTACAGTACAGTGGAACCTCCGTATTCATATTCCGAAGATTTGCAGACTCACCTATTTGGGGGTTTTCTCTTACGGACCATAGCTACCCATTATGTGTGGGAAATTTGCCTGTTTCAGTATATTTCATTGAGAAATATTCACTAATTAGTACTGCATTTTGATAAAAGTTTCATGACAAAATGCAGTATTTGTGATAACACTTAAAATATTCAGGTATAAGCCTTTTTAGAGGGTTTTTCTTTTGTTTGAACTAACAAAATAGGCAGCTCTAAGCAGTTTTAGAGGTTTTAAGTACTTGTGGTTTTTAGTTATTCGCGCAGGGAGGGTGTCTAGTTCACGTCCCTTGTGAATAAGGGGGTCCACTGTACCTTGTTTACAAGTTAAAAAGCCATTCCAGCTTGCACTGAAAGTAAAGACCAAAGCTTTGCATTTGTGTAGGAACAACACACTATGCTGCCAGTCACTTATTATTCTGACTCAGCTGGATTTCCACCTACAACAAACCGTGGGGACGGATGTGTCATAACTTGGAGACTGCCTGCACTCTCATATGACAGATGAAGGTTTGTATCCTTGTGGGAGGAAATGATTTCATTTTTTCAATTCTGATGCCAAGAGAGCTAGTAAACCTAAACAGAAAGTTCCTAACCTCACGAGTTAAAACTTTAAACCATACAAGAACAACAGAACTCATTAACATACAAATGATCTTTTAAATACTTACAGAAGTTCCAAACAAGATCAAGAAATAGACTTCTTTTTGACAATTATGTTCTTCAACTTCAATTTCTGAGGACCCTGACTAAGTTTGCATTTGGTGCGTCACGACTTATCTGCAAGATAAAGAAACTGATCATTATAAAAATACAGGACGTGTATTAGGATTACATTAGTATAAAGGCCTTCATTTTTCCCCAAGTAACAATCAAAATACTACAACATACTACAGACTAAAGCAAATGTATCCTTAAGTCCCCTGTTCAAGCATCTCTCAGGCTGTCAGAAGCAAGAAGTTTTCATAATAAAACTATTGTAATACTTACCTGAACACCTGAATTAGCCCCAACTATATCCCCACACATTTACCAACAAAGTGGTTCATTTTAACTGCCAGCGCTACCAACACTGCAGGTAAAATCTAGACAAATGAGTTACCTGTGTCACTGTTGGCAACGCTGCTGCAAATACCAGCCATCAGAAAATTGCTTTTGGGTGGTACGTAATGCATTGCATCTTTCCTGGAACTTTTTGGAAGTTCCAATTGCACATCATCTCTGAATTGAGACTGTTCCACATTCCAAGGTGTGCGGAATAAAAGACTTCTGGAACAGAGAAGTTTAACAGAGCGGTACATTTACTGCTTACTAATGCTGTTGTTTAGCAAATCTGGTTGCTCTTGGCAGGAAAAGGGGATCAGAGACCAAATGTGAATGAGAAAGACCTCTGTTATAATACAACTTATGAAAAGCTGAAGCGAAGAACCAACCCTTACAGGATCATGTTCAGGTAGCACGAGGCAAAGATGCAACCAACCATATGAGATGACTCCATTAACTGTTGACAGACAGCAATCTGTCGGATATGAAGCTGAAGTTTGTAGAGAGAAATGAAGCTGTAAGAGGAGAATATTGCTGACAGGGTATCTGCTACTCAAACAAACTTATATTTAGCAAGAGTAAAAACTTGCAAGACAGGATAACCAGATCCGAGTGAGTATATAAAATTTAGGACAATGGCCAAGAAGCATTTTGATCTCCATGACCCCTGGCACCTGTCAGGGCTGGTTCCAGAACAGGCAGGGGAGCTGGAAGAGAGCGGTTAGTAAATTGTTCCCTATTGCTAACTTTCATCTCGTCCTGCAACTTTGACATCAGTGTCGTAAATAAACCAGACATACTCAATGTCAACCTATCCTCTAACTATTTATACAGTACTGACTCCTTGGGTTTAGTTGCTGAAACTACCCTACCTTTACTCTTTGAAGCAAGAGCTTTCCTATGTTTAATATATGCCCACATCTGATCCGTAGACCAGTCCTTACACTCATCACATCTACAACCTAAATTGCATTGAATTTTCCTACATGAAATACACAAGGAATGTCAATCGTATTTGAGTGCACTCATCCTCTGTTTGCAGGTGGTACAGGAACGATGAGTTGCTGCCTCTTCGAGGAGACTTAGTTGGGGGAGGATCCTTTGCAGTTGAGTCCATCATCATCAAACAAGCAGAGAAAAGCCAAGGCGAAATCCAAAACAAGCAAAGGACGTCAACAATCTTATCCAACGTAGTAGGGAGTCAGGCTGTGACCCAAAGTTCGCACGCTGCAAGTAACGTCTTGACAGGTGGGCGAACCAAAAGTGATTGACGGGAGCAGTCACTGTCGGCCAGCGGCTGGCAGCAACGCTGCCAACCACGGACAGGTGACTCGGTAACAATGTTTACCTGCAGCGTTGGCAGCGCTGGCAGTTAAAATTTCACCAAAGTGTTGGTAATTTTTGTGGGGTGTTGTTTAGGCTGGTCAGATGACCAGGGCTAATTCAGGTGTTCAGGTGGTGCACTGCAATGTGAGTGTTTACATCCAGTCAGGCGAGCCTACCCGCCTACCAGACTGCAGTTACTGGCTAATGTAGAGGACTGAGGGTTTGTATATCGTGTAAGAAGAAATGACATTTTTATAATAATATAAAGTTTCACTTATACTTACCCGGTGGTTACATATAGCTGTCGTCTCCTGACGTCACGGCAGAATTTGAAATTCGCGGTAGCACTAATGGTTTGACAGGTGATCCCTCTACTGGGTTACCGGGAACCATTCCAACAATAAATCAGAAGTTTCATGCCTATCTGTCCATATGAGGGGAGGAGGGCGGGCTTTGTTATGTAACCACCGGGTAAGTATAAGTGAAACTTTATATTATCATAAAAATGTCATTTTCACTTATATAACTTACCCGGTGGTTACATATAGCTGATTGACACATTTAGGTGGTGGGACAATGGCAGCTAAAATAACAACTGTTGGAATTATCCGAAGATATAGGTTCCTTACCTTTAAAGACTGCTGACTCAGTGGTTACTGCCTCTGTAGTCTGCTGGCCTTTATTGTACCGACAGGATATATGGATCTGTGTGCCGGACACAATAATAAGTACTTGCCGTTGAGGATATGACCATAACGAACAAGACTATAATGCCCTTGCTCAGGGCGCAGTACAAAGCACCAAAAAACACAATGAAAAATGAGGGATCACCACACCCGGTTAAGAAATACACCAAGACATTAAAAGACTGAAAGATACTAAAAAAACTCGCTGTATCTTCAGACAACCTTAAAACTAAAAAACCATAATCAAGGAGAAAAGTTAGTGAGGATGGGATACATCCTTCTCTCCCTCACCCAATACCGTGTCAGTCACAATGAATGGCCCCAATGTACTGCAATTTTCATATGTGGTTTGCAAATCTGTCAGATAATGAGATGCGAAGACAGAATTGCTTCTCCAATATGTAGATTTAATAATGTCTTTTAAAGACAGATTACGTCTAAACGCCATAGACGTAGACACTGCTCTAATTTCATGAGCTTTGACTCTAAACACTTTGATATCTGAGTCCTGACATTGTCCGTGTGCTTCAGAAATCAAATTCCATAAAAAGAAGGAGAGCGCATTTTTAGAAAGAGGACGAGAAGGATCTTTCACTGAACACCACAGGTTATCACTCTTACCTCTTATACCTTTGGTCCTTTGCACATAATGTCTAAGTGCTCTCACTGGACAGAGAAGACATTCAGGCTCATTAGGCCCCACTAACTCCGAAATGTTCTTTATAGAGAAAGAACGAGGCCAAGGATGGGAGGGATTTTCATTCTTAGCCAAAAAACGCAGCATTGATGAGCAAATGGCATTACCCTTAGCAAATCCGACTCTCTTATCAATAGCATGTAGCTCACTGATTCTTCTAGCTGATGCTAAAGCACAAAGAAAAAGAGTTTTCCTAGTCAGATCTCTAAAAGAACTAGAGGAGATCGGTTCGAATCTATCGGACATCAGCCATTTGAGAACTACATCCAGGTTCCAAGCTACCGTTCTTGACTCCTTTGTCTTGGTCGTATCAAAGGAACGAATCAGGTCTGAGAGGTCTTGATTATTAGAAATGTCTAATCTTTGATGTCTGAACACAGAAGACAACATAGCCCTATAACCCCTAATCGTCTGGGTAGAAAGCTTCTTATACTCACAAAGAAAAAGAAGGAAGTTAGCTAACTGAGCTATAGAGGTCTTAGAAGACGAAATTCCTTCTTCTTTGCACCAAGCTCTGAATTGGACCCACTTAGCTTGGTACACTCGATCAGAGGATTCTCTTCTGGGTCTAGCAATAGCCCTTGAAGCTCTCTTTGAAAATCCTCTCTTTCTGAGGAGATGCTCGACAATCTGAAGGCGACTAGTCAAAGAGCGGACAAGTTGTGATGAAACCTCAGAAAATGGGGCTGTCTGAGTAGATCGTTCCTTAACGGTAACTCTCTTGGAAAGTCCGTCAACAGCTGTAGTAGGTCCGGAAACCATTCCCTGGCCAGCCAAAAGGGGGCTATCAGAGTCATCCTGACGTTCTGATGACTTCTGAACTTTGTCAGAACTAGTCTTATCATTTTGAAAGGTGGATAAGCATAAAGGTCCAGATTTGACCAATCCAGAAGCATGGCATCCACTGTAAGAGCCTCCTCGTCTGGAACTGGGGAGCAATACAGTGGTAGACGAGCCGTCTTGTTCGTGGCGAAGAGATCCAAATGAGGACATCCCCAAATCTCCCAAAGCTTCTTGCATATTTGAGGATGTAGAGTCCACTCTGTGGAGAGGACTTGTTCTCTCCTGCTGAGAATGTCCGCCTTTACATTCTTCGAGCCTTGAGTAAACCTTGTGCTCAAGACAACCTTGTTCTCTTTCGCCCAAATGAGTAGGTCTCTCGCTGCCTCGCACAGAGAGAACGAGTGTGTCCCCACCTGTTTTTTTTATGTAAGAGAGAGCCGTGGTGTTGTCTGCTTGAACCAGCACTACTTTCCCTCTTACCTCTGTCTGGAAGTGCATAAGAGCCAAATGAACCGCCTTTAACTCTTTCAGATTTATGTGCCAGCTTCTCTGATGAATCTGCCAGTCCCGACACTTCCTTTTTCCCCAAAGTAGCTCCCCACCCTTTGTCCGAAGCGTCTGACAAGAGCGTAAGGTTGGGGCTCAACTGGCTTAGAGCCAAGCCTTCCTCTAGCCTTCCTTCTGATTTCCACCAAAGGAGGTCCTGCTTGATCCCTTCCGAGATGGGGAACGCAAAGGAGTCTGGGAACTTCTTCCTTTGCGACTTCTGTTTCAAGTAAAATTGAAGTGGTCTCATGTTGAGCCTGCCCAGACTTAGAAATTGTTCTATCGAGGCCAAGGTTCCTAAAAGGCTCATCCACTGATTCGCTGAACAAGTTTGTCTGACGAGAAATTCGTCTATCTTGTTCAGGCAAGAGTCTATCCTTTGACGAGACGGAAAAGCCTGAAAAAGAACTGAATTCAGTCTCACTCCTAAATAAACTATCTTCTGAGAAGGAGTGAGACACGACTTGTCCTTGTTGACTAACAAACCTAGGCTGTCCATCAGCCTTAAAGTCTTTTGTAAGTCCTCCACACACTTCTGTCTGGAACTTGCCCTGAGAAGCCAATCGTCCAGATACATGGAGATTCGTATCCTGTCCAGATGAAGCCTTTTTGCTACTGACGACAGAACTTTGGTGAACACTTGTGGAGCTGTCGACAGGCCAAAACAGAGGGCCCTGAACTGATAAATGCGGCCCTGGAACACGAATCTCAGG
>NC_087222.1:23916186-23932823 GCF_015104395.2 Macrobrachium nipponense
CTTATGATGAAAAGAAGATTGAAAACAAGATTGATTTACTGAGACCTGAATTAATGATCATGTAAAAATGCAGGAAGCCAAAGCTAGAAATTCCAAAGGTAATAGGGGAAGAGTTGCGGAGAAATTTGAAGAGGGTGATCAGGTATATTTCAAGAATTATTCCAGGGCAGGACCACCTAACAGTCCAAGGATTGTGGAAGAGTGTACTGGTCCCATTTCATGTAAAATTATTAGTAGTGATGGATAACTTGAACATAAACATTTTGATCAAATGTTTAAACAGTAAAACCGTCTTGTGAAATTGAAGGTGATGCTAATTTTAAGGGTAATGCTAATTTTAAGGTTGCTAATGAAGGTCTTGAACGATCTCATTTCTCACCTAACTCTGAATCCAATTTTCAAATGAATGAAAATAGTGGAACTAATGTGCAAGATTCTGAAAATGTTAGTGAAGTAACTGACAGAGTTAGTCCTGTGAACACACCTGTAGTGAGACGTTCAAGTCGTATACGTAAACCTGTCCAACGCCTTGATCTGTGAGTTGCCTATATTTCTATAAGTACTTGTATTATTTTATACTTTTGCTGAAGTGTTTGTAAGATCTTTCCTAAGGCATGGAGGGGTGTGATGTACTGAAATGTTACTGTTCCTGATACTGAAAAACAATACTTTTGTAATTATCTACTGTGTTACTATTCTGTGTACCATGTGTATGTTTGTAAGCCAGAAGAGTAGAATAAATCTTGAAAGATGGACGCCTAATTTGAGTCTCCCTCCATGCATGCAGCTACATACCACAATACATTACACAGTGAATTTTCAAATAAGTTGAGAGAAAAACTTCTTTGACATGTAGTGAAAGTATGTACTATATGGTTTTTCTCCTGTATGAGTTCTCATGTGATATTTGAGACCAAGTGAAAAGATCCCACCAGGAAGAACTAACTTAATGACAGTCAGGCAAGAGCTCACGAAAACTCATATGCATAGTATGCATCAACCAAATGCAAAACTGGAATGCTTGCATCCAGGCAGACGGGTAATCCGATCTGCGGCCTACTGGATGGTAGTTACTTCTTAACCACCTTGGTCAAAAGTTTAGCGTCCGCTTTCGAGCTTCCCCACAGGTAACTCCTAATGTATAGTACTACTGAGGGTTTGAATAATGTGTAGAAACAAAATGAGTTTAATGACAGTCAGGCAATAGTTCATGAAAATACGTCTGCATAACGCAACGGCCGAAAAGCAAAGTGGAATGTTTACATCCAGGTAGGTTGGTCGCCCGCGCCTACTTGACTGTAGTTACTGCCATGCCATAAGTAATTCCTAATGTAAAGGACCAAGTTTCGTATTTTGTGTAGGAACATATGGTAAGTTGGGCGGAGATGTTTATACTCGACTGCAGCTGGAAGTAAAGTAAGTTTGTACCGACAGGTGGGCGGGGCTTACATTCCTACCATCAGTAGTTAACTACAGTACAGTGGAACCTCCGTATTCATGTTCTGAAGATTTGCAGACTCACCTATTTGTGGGTTTCTCTATGGACCATATCTACCCATTATTCGTGGGAAATTTGCCTGTTTCAGTATATTTCATTGAGAAATATTCACTAATTAGTACTGTATTTTGATAAAAGTTTCATGACAAAATGCAGTATTTGTGATAAAACTCTTAAAACATTCAGGTATAAGCCTTTTTAGAGGAGTTTTCTTTTGTTTGAACTAACAATATAGGCAGCTCTAAGCATTTTTAGAGGTTTTAAGTATTTGTGGTTTTTAGTTATTCGCGCAGGGAGGGTCTAGTTCACGTCCCTTGTGAATAAGGGGGGTCCACGGTACCTTATTTACAAGTTAAAAAGCCATTCCAGCTTGCACTGAGAGTAATATCCTAATGTAAAGACCAAAGCTTTGGATTTGTGTAGGAATAACACACTATGCTGCCAGTAACTTATTATTCTGACTCAGCTGGATTTCCACCTACAACAAACCGTGGGGACGGATGTGTCATAACTTGGAGACTGCCTGCACTCTCATATGACAGATGAAGGTTTGTATCCTTGTGGGAGGAAATGATTTAGTTTTTTTCAATGCTGATGCCAAGAGAGCTGGTAAACCTAAACAGAAAGTTCCTAACCTCACGAGTTAAACTTTAAACCGTATGTGAACAACAGTACTCATAAACATACAAATGATCTTTTAAATACTTACAGAAGTTCCAAACAAGAACAAGAAATACACTTTTTAATGACAATTATGTTCTTCAACTTCAATTTCTGAGGACCCTGACTAAGTTTGCATTTGGTCACAACTTATCTGCAAGATAAAGAAACTGATCATTATAAAAATACAGGACATGTATTAGGATTACATTAGTATAAAGGCCTTCATTTTTCCCCAAGTAACAATCAAAATACTACAACATACTACAGACTAAAGCAAATGTATCCTTAAGTCCCCTGTTCAAGCATCTCTCAGGCTGTCAGAAGCATGAAGTTTTCATAATAAAACTATTGTAATACTTACCTGAACACCTGAATTAGCCCCAACTATATCCCCACACATTTACCAACAAAGTGGTTCATTTTAACTGCCGGCGCTACCAACACTGCAGGTAAAATCTAGACAAATGAGTTACCTGTGTCACTGTTGGCAACGCTGCTGCAAATACCAGCCATCAGAAAATTGCTTTTGGGTAGTACTTAATGCATTGCATCTTTCCTTGACCTTTTTGCAGGTTCCAATTGCACATCATCTCTGAATTGAGACTGTTCCACATTCCAAGGTGTGCGGAATAAAAGACTTCTGGAACAGAGAAGTTTAACAAAGCGGTACATTTACTGCTTATTAATGCTGTTGTTTAGCAAATCTGGTTGCTCTTGGCAGGAAAAGGGGATCAGAGACCAAATGTGAATGAGAAAGACCTCTGTTATAATACAACTTATGAAGAGCTGAAGCGAAGAACCAACCTTTACAGGATCATGTTCAGGTAGCACGAGTCAAATATGCAACCAACCATATGAGATGACTCCATTAACTGTTGACAGACAGCAATCTGTCGGATATGAAGCTGAAGTTTG
Organism: Macrobrachium nipponense; assembly: GCF_015104395.2. Classification (NCBI taxonomy): domain Eukaryota; kingdom Metazoa; phylum Arthropoda; class Malacostraca; order Decapoda; family Palaemonidae; genus Macrobrachium; species Macrobrachium nipponense. Next base: position 23,919,263 of record NC_087222.1, read on the forward strand.
TAGAGAGAAATGAAGCTGTAAGAGGAGAATATTGCTGACAGGGTATCTGCTACTCAAACAAACTTATATTTAGCAAGAGTAAAAACTTGCAAGACAGGATAACCAGATCAGAGTGAGTATATAAAATTTAGGACAAAGGCCAAGAAGCATTTTGATCTCCATGACCCCTGGCACCCGTCAGGGCTGGTTCCAGAACAGGCAGGGGAGCTGGAAGAGAGCGGTTAGTAAATTGTTCCCTATTGCTAACTTTCATCTCGTCCTGCAACTTTGACATCAGTGTCGTAAATAAACCAGACATACTCAATGTCAACCTATCCTCTAACTATTTATACAGTACTGACTCCTTGGGTTTAGTTGCTGAAACTACCCTACCTTTACTCTTTGAAGCAAGAGCTTTCCTATGTTTAATATATGCCCACATCTACAACCTAAATTGCATTGAATTTTCCTACATGAAATACACAAGGAATGTCAATCGTATTCGAGTGCACTCATCCTCCATTTGCAGTGGTACAGGAACGATGAGTTGCTGCCTCTTCGCTGGGATGGTCTGGAGGAGTCTTAGCTGGGGGAGGATCCTTTGCAGTTGAGTCCATCATCATCAAACAAGCAGAGAAAAGCCAAGATGAAATCCAAAACAAGCAAAGGACGTCAACAATCTTATCCAACGTAGTAGGGGGTCAGGCTGTGACCCAAAGCACGCTGCAAGTAACGTCTTGACAGGTGGGCGAACAAAAAGTGACTGACGGGAGCGGTCACTGTCGGCCAGCGGCTGGCAGCAACGCTGCCAACCACGGACAGGTGACTTGGTAACAATGTTTACCTGCGGCGTTAGCAGCGCTGGCAGTTAAAATTTTACCAAAGTGTTGGTAATTTTTGTGGGGTGTTGTTCGGGCTGGTCAGATGACCAGGGCTAATTCAGGTGTTCGGGTGATGTATTGCAATGTGAGTGTTTACATCCAGTCAGGCGGGCCTACCAGACTGCAGTTACTGCCTAATGTAGAGGACTGAGGGTTTGTATATCGTGTAAGAGGAAACGAGGATTTATATTGTCATTTCAGCGAGCAAACACGACTGACTCCTTACCCTGGCTATTCTCCTACAGCCTGCTTTGTCTACCGCTTAGTTATCGAGGTTCTGGTGCATTGTGGGTGTAGTAGCTGATGGCCACCATTCTGTCTTCAGATAAAGTCGAGACTTTGTTGTTCCGGATGACACAACTTCACTTTCCCCAGAAAATCCCTTGCCTTCTGAAAACAAAATTGCATGTTAGCCTAAAACTCTGATGACACAACTTTGCACGTTGCAGGTGATGATACCATATACTATACATAATTAGTCTGTATATTCTTTTCCCCCTAAAAACTGTAACTTTACATTCAGTTAACTATAATACCTTAGCTGTATATTCTGCTAACTATAAATACAGTAGCTTTGTATTCTTTTATCTATAATAATGGTAACTATATAATCTATTAACTCTCAACTACAAAGACTGTAAATTCTGCTAACCATGAAGTAAATAACTGTACATATATTTATTTAACAACAAAAACTGCAACTGTATATTCTTTAAACTATACAAATTATTACACTATACTTTTTTAATTAAGAAAACAGTAACGGCATAATCTTTTAACAATGAAAACTGTAAATGTATATTCTTTTAACTATAACAGCTATCTGTACATTCTTATAACCATAATACCTGTAATGTCTCTTACAGTCTTGAGAATGTCTCCAAAAAAATTAACAGAGAAGAATATTGTCACACTTCTTCCGCTCATCCCCGAAGGTAACGAAAGTTAGGGAAAGACTGTTGAAGATTCCAATATATGGGAGCTTTGGGATGCACCTAAAGGAGTCGGGGCAGAGCCACAAAGTATGTATGAAGGTCAGTATTTTTTGGGTAGGGCAGGTTAGGTTAGTTTTAGAATAGTAGTACAGTGGTACCTCGAGATACGAAATTAATCCGTTCCGAGGCGGCCTTCAGTATCATGAGTTTTTCGTATCTTGGAACACATTTTACATGTAAAATGGCTAATCCGTTTCCAAGCCCTCCAAAACACCCCAGTAAATTATAGTTCCAGCCTAAAAAAAAACATGTTCTAGGGTTACAACCACCGATCCGACGGAAGAAATATGACTCCAAAAAGGCAAAATACTGTACATACTTGAGTAATATTCAACTGCATGTAATGTTCAACCCCATTTTTACTGCATATATTAGGACTTTAGCATATGTCCCTTAGCAATAAGCCTAGCCTATGTTAGCGTTGCTACTGTAGCCTAGTCTATGATTCTGACATCTAAACCTAAGAGCTAAAAGCTTAGAATATGCCAATAAAAATGATATTGTTATGATACAATAAAGTTTGTTCATACTTACCTGGCAGATATATATATATAGCTGTATTTTTTCTGAAGTCCGACAAGAATTTCCAAAAAACTTCCGGCACACGCAGTGGTTGGCCAGGTGGGTTAGTACCCATTCCCGCCGCTGGGAGGCGGGGTATCAGGAACCATTCCCATTTTCTATTCATAATTTTTATTTCCACTGTCCCCTGAGAGGAGGTGGGTGGGTACTTGATTATATATATCTGCCAGGTAAGTATGAACAAACTTTATTGTATCATAACAATATCATTTTGTTCATGAAACTTACCTGTCAGATATATATATAGCTGAATCCCACCGTTGGAGGTGGGAAGGGACAGAATAGAAGGATTTTGGGAAACAAATGCATGCAGATGATTTACATCTTGGTTCCACCTGTTAGCATAGCTGGCTTCATGGTTACTGCCACGTAAGTCTGCTTGTGGTACTAGAGTTGCCAGCGAGGTAGAGACCTATATAGCTGGTGCACTCCAGATGATCTGTCAACAGGGGCAAGACCACGACGTGACTAGACCATATTGACCATACCATGAGGGCTAAGAAGTAAAATAAATAAATAAAAATATATATATATATATATATATATATAATATATATTATATATATATATATATATATATATATATATTATATATATATATATCACCACCTGACCACCTAGCCAAAGTTAAGGTGTTTTAACTAAGGCTAAGAGTTAAGAAGTCGCCCTTGGCGGCGATCTCAACAACTAAATTAAGAAGGCTCTTCCTTTAAAAACCAACCATCTACAGGATAGGAGGAGTGGTACTTCTTTGCCCCAAGATTGTTGTCTGCAGACACGTATGGCCCTATACGAGCAGCAGATCTCATATGCCATCTTCACATCCCGCAGGGAGTGTGAAGTGAACACAGAGTTGCTTCGCTAAAACATGGTACTCAGGATGTTGCTGAGTGCCATGCTCTGTTGAAATGCTTCGAGGCCGCGCCCCTCACCTCGTGAGCAATTCAGATCAAAAGATTTCAAATCCTTGTGCAAACACAATGAAGGAGCCTTTGTTTTTGAAAGAACTCCTTAACACAAGTTTTCTTGCGACAAGCCATAATGGTGGAATGCTGGTACTGCGGACAGTAGTAAAACTGCTCTATCGTCAGTACCAAAGGAGACAACAAGGGGAGAGTTGTTCATGTCTTGTGCTCTCACAAGATAGACTTTGTTGAGGTAAGAAAAACCGTGAACCCACCAGTGTGTCCCATCGCATCTGAATGAAGATTTTATTACTGCAGTGCGATGGGACCCCACCGTGGGCCCTCCCACTTGATTTTTTTTTTTTAATTGTAGCTAACCACTCTGTATCTATGAGACCTGCTATCATGTAATAAATATTTAATATATACTAATTTTTGTATTTGAGGGTTTGGTTAGGGTTTCCTTTTCTGTCTTTTTTTTATTTATATGTAATTTATATATTTGAGGGTTTGGTAAGGGTTTCCTTTTCTGTCTTTTTTTTCCTTAGGCAGTACAGTGAATGACCTAATATGACCCATAGTTTTGAATCTTTTCTAAATTTCTATAAATCAATCAATAATTTTATATATTGTTTTACCTTAGTATCAAAACTTTACACAGCATATCATCTTTGCAGGTGTTACAATGTTGGCTTCCAACTTTATGGAAGTAAAAAAAAAATCTGATAGAAATGAAAGCTCCAATTCTGAAGAAGAACTGTCTTCTGAAGAAAGACACTTCTGATGATGAATATATTAATTCAGAAACAGGAAGCAGTTCATCAAGTGAAGAGTCTCTCCATGATGATTCTGAAAATCAAATCACTGAAGAAGAGCAAGAAAATGAGGAAGAAAATGAGGAAGAAATTTTGAATGAAGACACAAGTCCACCAAATGCCGAGTGGACAAAAGTGACTAAGAAAGCTCGACAACATGGATTTACTGGGAAAGAAGAACTTTGTGTAACTGTGCATCCATCGTCTACAGATAACCAAATTTGGACCTATTGATGTTTAACAAAACAAATAATTACTGATATTATAAATCTAATTGTTCAAGAAACCAATCGATATGCTGAGCAGAAAATTTCTTCGGTTACTGAAGGAACAAGAGCAAGAAAATGAGGAAGAAAATGAGAGGAAGAAATTTTGAATGAAGACACAAGTCCACCAAATGCCGAGTTGTGGACAAAAGTGACTAAGAAAGCTCGACAACATGGATTTTACTGGGAAAGAAGAACTTTGTGTAACTGTGGCATCCATCGTCTACAGATAACCAAATTTGGCCTATTGATGTTTACAAACAAATAATTACTGATGATATTATAAATCTAATTGTTCAAGAAACCAATCTGATATGCTGAGCAGAAAATTTCTTTCTTCGGTTTACTGTAACAAGAAGATCAAAATTACAGCAGTGGGTTCCTACAAATAACGAAGAAATTGAAAAGTTTATGGACTTATCATTTACGATGGGATTGGTTCCATTCCCTGAGATCCAATTATATTGGTCAAAAAGCATCCTTTATAAGAATGAAATTGTTCCAAAAACAATGAGTAGAGACCGCTTCCTCTTGCTCTTGCAAATGTTACATTTTGCAACAATGAAGAACCTAATGTGGAAGAGATTGGAAAATAAGAAAATTACTAGATATGATTTTGGTGCAGTATCAATCAATCTATAAATCAGGATCTGATGTTATAATTGATGAGAGTATGGTGCCTTTCAGAGGCCGTGTCATTTTCAGACAGTACATCCCTGGAAAGAGCCATAAGTATGGATGCAAACTGTTCAAACTTTGCACTCCTGATGGATACACTCTAAACATGGAGTTATATACTGGTGTAGGAGTAGCTACTCCACCTCTAAGTAAGACTGAATCTCTTGTAGTAAGACTCCTTGCAAATCATATGGATATGTGAGTGACTTTGTTTGCAGATAATTACTATATCTCCAGTTTCTTAGGAGAGTATCTTCTTCAGCGGAAGACTTACCTATGTGGCACAGTAAGAGTCAATAGAAAGTATCTTCCAAAGTCAGTTACAAAAGCAAAACTAAAGAGAGGTGAAATTAAAGCCTTAGAAAATAAGAATGGATTGAAAGTATTCAATTGGAAAGATAAAAGATATGTTGTGACTCTATCAACAGTTCCAGAACATGATGCTACTCTAATCAACACAGGTAAAGTCACAAGGACTGGTTTACCTATCAAGAAACCTCAAAGTGTGTTAGACTATAATAAGTGCAAGAAAGGAGTTGATTTATCAGATCAAATGTCATCATATTATTCACCTCTGAAGAAGTCAAGAAAATGGTACAGAAAAGTAGCATTAGAATTTATTGCTGGTACTTCTATAGTGAATGCTTGGGTACTTTACAATAAGTACTTTGCTGTCAAGAAAATGTCATTACGTGCATTCAAGGAATCTATTGTCTTATTCTATACTAGTAGTATCATGAAGGAAAAAAACAAACCAGGAAAATCAAGTATGAATATTTCAGGAAAATCTTCACATTGTCTCAAAGAAGCAGAAGGACAGAAAAGAAAAACAAGGAAACGATGCAGAGGCTGCTACGAAATGTTAGCAGCAAATGAAGGATCCAAAGTGGCCAAAATCAAGTCAAGAAAGGTTTCCACATATTGTGACTCATGTGATGGCACTCCATATCTATGTTTATCATGTTTCAATCTCAAACATAACTAGTGATATGATTTTTCATTAGCAAATGGAATTGAAAACTAATTTTCTTATATACTGAATGTCAGACAAATTTTCTTTGCAATTATTTCAATAAAACTTTGTTTTCTATTTTTTTTGTATAATTCAACCCTTTGATAGCAATACTGATCTACTAAAATAATAATTGCAATTAAAAGTTTAAGTTTTTTTTTATAAATAAAAAAAAATAATTTTGTTCTACTAGGACCCACCGGTGGGTCACATTGCAGCAAATGAGAGAACAGTGTGACCCACTGGTGGGTCCCATCGCTGGAAACGTGTTAACACTAAAGTCTGGGTGTTCTTCGATATGGGCAAGTCTGGTCTTTTTCGGAACACTGCAGATTGCCCGAAGGACTTCGACTTTCTTGAGTTTTATGTAGATAAAACTTGAGAGACCCGACAGGGCACAGGACTCTCTCTGGCTTCTGCCCACTAACTTGTGCCATCCTTGATTCCAAGCTCCTGGCCCAAGGACAAGACGGGTTTCCATTCTTAGGCCACAACGGAAGGCTTAGAGAACACACCGCCTTGTGTTCTCTAGAGCCAAAACTTATGACGATGGCTTAAAACCTCACTAACCCTCTTTGTCGTATCTAGGGTGCTTAGAAGAAGGCCTTCCTGATCACGTGCAAGAAGTTAACAGGTAGGAGAGGTTCGAATGCTTTGACATCAAGAACTTCAGACTACGTCTAAGTTCCATATTGAAAGCTTCGATCTGGACATGCACAGTCAGTCCGTCTGTACTAAAGTCAGGTGACCGACCAGTTGACCAGTCAGACGAATCAAGGACAGCAAGGCTGTACCCTGAAGACCATAAGGCACTATTCTTCGCTGAAGGATGAGTGTCTGGACTGCCTGGGCGATTCAAGCTAAGCAAACCTGGGGGGGGTATCAACGCAACCCAACGTCGTCAGCGAATCAACTCCTGAGCAACTCCTGACTCGAGCTTCTGGTGCCAGGAGAAAGGAGCGAGGAGCAAAAAGGCGATTCAGTCCCGAAGGACAAATGCCTGACGGTCCAACCTGGTCTCATGTTACACGATCATCGGGGGTGTACAAACGCAACCGACTTCGTCAACAAGCAACTCAGGGCTACTATATGTCGTCTGACTCCAAGAAAACAGGTGAGACAAAAAGTAGATGGTGAGCGAGTTTCGAGATTCCACAGAACTCAAAGATCGTGAAGGGCTTTGTTGTTTGACAGAAGCAAATCTCTAAGCCCAAAGGCCGTCAACAACATATTTGCGTATTCTTTAATAGTTGTGACTGCCAGCTTATCCCATTCTTCAGACGGAAAGGGAAGACGGTAATCTTATTCCTGTCAACGTCTCGATAGTCTGAACGTAGTCAGACTCAGAGCGGAGAGGTTATAGGTACCTTTCGTGTTAGAGTAGACCGACTCTCTCGGAAAAGGTCCTTGGAAAGTGAACTAGGAAGGACGTGACCTCTGTGAATCCAGGATCTTGAAGGCCAACATGGGGCGATCAGCGTCATTGTCGCTCCCTGTGACGTCATAAATCATCTTACTACATTTCCTAAGCGTTTGAAAAAAGGGGAAAAGAGACTAAACATCCATCCCCGTTCAATATCATAGGATGGCGTTTAATGGTACCGCTCCCGGATCGAGAATAAGGGAGCAGAGAAGAAGAAGCCTCTTCGTCCTCAACATAGCGAAGTGATGAATGAAAGGACGTCCCTAAAGTCTCCACAACTCTCAACATACTTCTAAAGAAAGATTCCACTCGGAAGTCAGGAGTTGCTGCCGTCGATAGAGACGATTCATGCGGACTTTTGCAATCCTGTAACGAACCTCTAGAGGATCGTTACATTCTACGCCTGTTGTTATAATAGGCTCTTTCTCGTAAACTCGAACAGGGACCGAGAGAAGATACTTCTTAAGATATGAGAGTGCTGTGGAATATCAGAGTTGATCTGGACCACTGGTTCCAAAAACTCGTTTCGAGGACTGGAGGGACGACCGAATTGCTTCCACTTCTTTATGATTATGATCCAGGACATCTGAAACCCTCTCCAGATGTCCGGCACCTTCTTTCTATCACCTCCGGTGATACTTGACGCACTGAAAGATGTTCAGAATCATTCCTAGATCTTGAATAAAATTTCAGTTTCCCGGTAGGAAAAAACTGTAGAGGTCTAAATTGCAGTCTATTCAGGGAAACAAACTTCTTCAGGAAGGAAATGGTCCCCAGCAGGCTCATCCATTCCCTCACCGAGTATGCTTACTTCCCTAATAAGGCTGCGCTTTGCCTAAGCAGGAGAGCATATCATAGTGCAATGTTGCGGTAGACTCGTAGTCCTATACCGTGCGGTAACGAGCACCGAAAGGAGTAAGAGATATCTCTGTTGAACATAATAAGGGAAAACGAATGCAATGTTTATTCATTCATGTAAGAAATCCCCTCAATCTTAGGCTAAAGTCCGGGATTGTAGGGCAGAGATACAGTTAGTCAGTCAATCCCGCAGGAGAGAGAGACGTAACCGCCCGCACAGAGATACGGTTAGTCAGTCAATCCCGCAGGAGAGAGAGACGTAACCTACCATGCATGACAGCGAACGAGCTGGTACTGGCTCGGTTGGACTGGAGGACAGTGACAGCAGCAGCTTACGTTCGTCGTCTCTTACCGTTATGCCTGGGTTGCCAGCTACTCTATTCTACGAAGAAATAAGTCCGTTATTTTTGAGCAGAAAGAGACTCTCAAGCTGGTATATTTAAGCGAAACAGAAGGCGCTAAATATAGAAGTGCGTTTGTGTCGTCATAACACTTATCATACAACGGTAAAAGAAAAATCGGAAACTCCTGGAAGGCTGCAGGGAGTAACGATTAAATGTCCTTAAAATAATAGACAAAAGACCTCTCGATTGTCATTCGAAGAGGTAACTACAGCAAGCGTATATGACTTGAACCAACCAGTAGTAAAATAACGCAAGGCAAAATATGATATTGTTATGATACAATAAAAGTTTGTTCATACTTACCTGGCAGACATATCTATAGCTGAATTCGGAAATACAGCTACACATATATCTGACAGGCAAGTTTCATGAACAAAACTTAGAGAATCGAAGCGGACAGCTCAAGCTTCTTGTTATTGGACATAAGCGTTCATTGACGTAGTCTACAAGTCTATTTCTTGTACGAGTCTGCGAATGATGAATGAGAGCTCTTTCGAATCTTGTCAATAAGAGCTTATCCGCTTACGCAATATAAAGTTATTGAGATGTTTGTCAATGAGAACTAACCCATTTACGGGACAAAGAGATATTTTGTCAATGAGGGGATACCCACTTACTTGACAAAACGATAGTATATTGTCAATAGGGGAAAGTCACTGAACTGATAGAACATAATCCAGGAAGTCGAGCATATTATTTTTCCGATTCCCGTATCAATCGAGGAAGGGGCAAGAATCCTGTTAAGTGACTGGGCTTACGGCAGGTAGGACCCCGATGTTCAACTTCGGCAGCGTAGTCCCGAACTAGGAACTAACAAAAACTATCATCTGAAAAGCCCTTCAGATGGACTAAAAAGCTTGCAACCTAAATTTATTGGCAGTATGGCAAAGGAAGTCCTGTCTTGCGCTTTCCTGAAGAGCGTCCTCTTGATGAGTGCCTTTGCAAGAATCCTACCGAACGTTGTCGAGCGTCATGACGTGCAGGACGTCGAGCTTTTACATAACCCGTAACTGCCTTATCGCAAAGTCTTGACTGCGGTAGAGCAAATGAGATCTTCCCTTGAGCTTTCCTTAACTCCATCCACCTTTGCGAAAAGCAATATTAATTGACAGAGACCTCTTGAATTCACGAAACCCGAGGTCTTGCTGGGTTTCGAAGATGAAGTTATCTGTTCACTTTAAGCTTCCTCCGAAGCACTGCTTACTTCACATTCTTTGCAGGTGAGGTAGAAGGTATCACCGAAGGTAGAGGTAAAAATTCTTTAGGCCCAAATCGTAAACAAGAGCTTGAAGAGTTCAACAGAAACGTTCAGCCAGGCGACACACCTGGCGTGCGCTCAGTGTCCACTGGGTGTTGTTATGTATTTTTGGGTGTAGTGTGTTCATTGTATTTGTTTGTGTTCTAAGTGTGATTTGGATGTGTAGTTTTGTCTTTTTTGTGTACGTATTTCGTGTTTCTTTTATTGGTAGCTTTATGTAATTTTATTTATTTTTGTGTATTTTTGTGTGTTACGGTTTTGCATTTCCAACCAATCAACATTATCTGATTTAACCAACCAACAATATTTGATTGATATTATTTAAACAATCAACATTATTTAGATAAACCAATCAACATTATTTAATTAATTTAACCAACTGCCCTCCAGACCTGCTACAGCTTCCTGGCGGCCGGGGGCGCCTTCCTCGCCTACGTCCTACCGGCCTACACCATGGCAGGACTTCCGGCGGCTCCCACGGACACCGAAGCCTCTTACGCCCCCGTTGGCCTCACCCTCCTGTACCTCTACGCCGTGAGGGCAGTGGCCGTCGCTACGGCCTGCCTCTTCGAGGCCCGGCACACAGCCGCGATGGCCACTGGACTCATCCTGACGGTGGCCACCGTAGGGGCTGGGTTCACCGTGCATCCGTTGGTGAGTCCTCTAGGGATGGGATTGAGTGCTGGGGATTACTAAAGGCTTTTTGGACAGTTTTGTAGTGAAGGCGAAAGTTGAGAGGGAGGAGACCTAGGGGCTGCCGGCTGGAACTTATCCCCGAAGGATGAACGTAACAGCCTGACAAGAACCTTATAGTCCGAGACAGCTGAAGCTACAGGAGGTTCTTCTTCGACTGAACTCCCTGGACTACTAAGTTCCCCTTCCTCCCTAAGAGGAACTGGAGAACGTCCATCCGGAGAGGGCGTACGTCCAGCAGTCTCAGGCCTGAACAAAGACTTCCGTTGATTGGAAGTACCCGCTTCAGGTACGGAAACGCCCTTACGACGATCCTTAGAAGGACGGACATCCTGCGAACGTAGCGCGTCCTTTGAAGCAACGGGAACTGTCTTAGCAGACACGTCCCTACGAGAGGAAGCGCGAGCTTCCTGACGAGAGGCGCCAAAAGCGTCCTGCTTAGCCAAGCAAGCGTGCCTCTCAAAAGCGTCCTGCCTCATTCGAAAAAAGCGTCCTGCTTCGAACGGCGAGCGTCCTGCCGAGCGTCCATGCGCCTGCCGAGAACGCAAAGCGTCCTGCGCGTAACGCCGAGATCCTGCCGAGCGTCCTCAAAAGCGCCTGCCGAGAGCGCAAAGCGTCCGCTTCGAACGCCGAGCGTCCTGGCGAGCGTCCTCTACAGCGAGAGCGAAAGATCTACTCGTAGAACGAGAACGGTGACGATCCGGAGGTGGAAGAGAGAGACGAACGAGACGAGAGAGAATGAGACTGCTTCGTCCTCTTGACGGGCAGCCTACGTCCTTTCTGTGCTTAGGCTCGACTGCTGCTGGGCGAGTCCTCTGAGCCATAAGAGACGTAATCTGGTCCTGAAGGGACACAAGGATATCCTTCGATAGGTGACGAAGGAGCAGAAGAAGGGGCAGGACTGACCCTGCGAGAAGGCGAGGGGCGAGGGGACGCCTCCTTCCTTCTAGCAGGTACAGCTACCTGCCTCTCAGGTAACACGCCTGTGCGCGGAAACCAACGTCCTCGTCGGTAGAAAACTCTACCTCTCTTCTGAGGAGGAAAAGCGTCATACGCGTCCTCTGACGAAAGTGGTGACATAGGACGTGAAGCGTCCTCAAAACGAAAAAGTCCTTTTCAACGGATGCGAGTCTCTCCGAGCGCTCCACCCCTTGCGCGGGGAGGACGCTCCGAGGAAGGACGAAAAGCAATCCTTCAGGACACGCGCCTCGTGCCGCGCTCCTTGGCAGCCTGGGACTTAGCAACAAGGCCTGCCGAAGGGACGCCAGATCGGTGGGGAGCCCCCGTAACCCTCTTGCGGCTTTCGACATACCCACTCCCTGAGTCCTGGGAGTCCTGATAGAGGTCTAGGCCTAGAGGCATTATGGGGCCGATCTGACGCCCCCCTCCACAACACTAGGAGGGGCACTATCACAAACTTTCACAGGGCCAGTTTCTAAGGCCAACACTTTCGATTCAAGAGCGCGAATAGACTCAAGAATCAGAGAAAGGGTGTTACCTTCTCCAGATACAGCACTGGGGCCCGAAGGCAACAAAACAGGATTAGGTTGAGCAAAATCTACCGGTGTTAGAGGAGGAGAAATGTTACATTCCTTACCTTTCGTAGAACTGCTCTTGGAGGAAGACCTCCTGACTCTATCGCGCTCCAATTTACGTCGATAGGTCTCATACATCTTCCATTTATCATCAGACAAATCCTTGCATTCATTGCACCGATCATCAACCAAGCAAACATGCCCCCTGCATTCCATACAAACTGTGTGAGGATCAACTGAAGGTTTAAGAAGCCTCACCTTACATTCACTCCTCACACACACTCTGAAACTTCCAGTACTTGATCCCGACATCATGTACACAGAAAAGCTAATCCAAAATCAAAAACCAATCCACTATTACGCGTGCCAATCCAACAATCCAGAAGTCGATACCAAAAGTCAATCCAGATAATTTAAAGCGAGATAAATCAAAAATCCTAGACGGAGGTACTGTAAACAGTTGTTTCCAGCACCGGCGACAGAAAAAATATGAACAGAAAATGGGAATGGTTCCTGATATCCGCCTCCCAGCGGCGGGAATGGGTACTACCACCTGGCCGCCCACTACGTGTGCCGCGAGTTTTGAAATTCTGTCGGACGTCAGAAATACAGCTATATATATATCTGACAGGTAAGTTTCATGAACAAAAGTACTTTTAACGCGTCCTGACACCGGAGATGGTCATCAGTCACGAGTTGTTGCTGGTGAGAGAAGGAGCTCAAGACCTCTACTCTCCTTTTGAAGTAAGTATTTTCTCCAAAGTTGGAAATTAAGGCAATAGTATTTTAAGATTTAAACAGAAGGTAATGAAAAGGGTGGCCAAGGCAGCGCCCACAACCCCAAAACGCTTTCAAAGTTTTTACATAGAACTTCAAATATTTTGAAGATTAACACCATCTCGATGTTTGCGGAGTCACTTGTGTCAACAAACTTCCCATTTCCTGTGCTAAATCTGCACATCACTTGTACCCATAAACACTGGGGCACTTTCATCACAACAATCATAACCCCGACCCTTAACCAGCACTTATTCGTACTTATTCAAGGGAACTACAGCATTCTTTGCGGCATTTTGCGCTCTTCAATTGTTTATCTGTGTTGTCAATTGGTATGTGTTTACCCTCCAAACTGGGTATAAGACTTACACAAAACCAGGGAAACGAGTGAAATTAGCACATCTATATATTTGTAGTATATATAAATATTACAGCAATTTTATCAATATTGCATTACTATGACAACTAGAATTCATGGAAACAATTTGTAAATGCATCGG
>NC_087222.1:23933323-23978141 GCF_015104395.2 Macrobrachium nipponense
CTCAACACGTTGTGAATACTTAACCCAAGCCACCTGAGCAGGCAAACAGCAAAAAATCGATTCCTGGTATGACTGGAGAATAAATGTGCGAATGAGAGTGTGACGGCTTCTCTTCACCTCTTTCTCTACCTCTACCTGTGGGCAGAAGGACACGGCCGTCACCATGCTGGAAAGGAATTTGATGCAGGTAAGCTACTCGACCGAGCTCCAACCTATCCCTTTCATTAGGGATAGGAGCATATATCCACCACTTCCTCCTACGAGGGGGGGGAAGTGGATGCCTACAAGAGACAAACCCATGACTTTATATTTGCTCCTGTACAGGAACAAGTTCTTACACTGCTGGTACGAAGAGATACGCTTGCCTCTCTCTTAGTACTCGGCCCAGAGGTCTGACCATTGATCCTGCGGTGCACACCCCAATCAATCGGACAGAGGCTTGGACCCCTCCCTCGCTCTTACGACCAGGGAGGCATTCCAGGGTTGGACAAACACCAGTCTGTTCATCAAAAGACTCAGATTCCTTCACCAAGAAGTGAGTCTTCCTATTGTTAAAGGACCGATGGTTTGTATTACGTTATCGGAACAAATGACAATTTGTCGAAAATTGCATTTTTCCTAACTATACAAACCTAAGGTCCTTTACATATAGTCCCACCTCATGCCACCCCTCACTCTGCGTATTTGCATGGGCCCAAAAGCAAGTGATTTGTTTACCTCCCGGACAAGCAGTTAAGTACCAGTTCTCCCTGTTCGAAGCTTACGACCGTTCCAGCTGCCGCTAGCTACTTCCTATTGTTAAAGGACCTCAGGTTTTGTATAGTTAGGAAAAATGCATTTCATACATTCAACTTACCTGTCAGATATATACATAGCTATAGACTCCGTCGTTCCCGACAGAATTTCAAATTTCGCGGCACTCGCTACAGGTAGGTCAGGTGATCTACCGCATGCTCTGGGTGGCAGGGCTAGGAACTATTCCCCGTTTTTCTAATCATAATCTCTCTGTCGCCGGCTGTATCAACATTGTTGTTACTTCCTCCTGACTAGAATTCGTTTTCGCAAAGCTTTTGATCATCTCTCGCTGATATTTGTGACGTACTTGGATCGTTGTTGGCATTCGCTATCGTGGACTGTTTTTTTGGACTTGGTTTTTGGATTTTGTGAATATGTCTGATTCTAGTGTTAGTTTCAGAGTGTGTGTGAATGAGGGCTGTAAGGTGAGGATTCCGAAAGAGCTTCGATAGATCCTCACACTAGCTGTAGAGGGTGTAGAATGGTTGAATGTTCAATTGAGGGAAATACTGTAATGAGTGTGAGAATCTGAGTGCACAAGAGTGGAAGCTAACTTCTTACTTGAAGAAGTTAGAGAGAGATAGAGAGAGGAAGAAAACACATAGAAGGTCTGCCTCTCATGATTTACTTTCTAGCTCTGTAGCTTCTTCCTATGATGTAATGACCATTCTATTTCAGCCGTTCACAAATGCTAATCCCTCTAGTTCGGCTTCGGAAATAGCAGAACCTTAGAGCTTCCCTTCAGAAAATGCAGAAAAAGTCGCAGCATTGGAAGGTAAGGAAAGTGATGTGGCAGTGATATTAGTGTCCCCAGTGTAGTGGAGGGGGCGTCTGGTCGTCTCTGCGACGCTCCCAGGGCCTAGACCTCTTCCAAGCTCCTGGCCCGGAGGAGAAGGAAAGTCGAAAGCCGTACGGGGGTTGTGGAGAATCCCCAACGACAGGCGTCCCTTCGGCAGAATCGATCGTATCGACTGCTAAAGACCGCTATAAGAGGGTCCTACGAGAGTGCTTTTCGTCGTCGAGTTCGCCTTCTCCGAGAAGAGGGTGGAAGGAGTCGAATCTTTCCCGTCCTTTGAAGAGGAGTAGGCAAGAGCCTGCCAGGCGCCAGGCGCCTGCTGAACATGAGATCAATTCGAGTCCCGAGCGCTTCTCGGAAGGAGGAGCGCCTTCGGTAGTAAAGAGGGCGAGAATACAGTCAGACTCTGGGACTGGAGGAGATCCTAGAGCGCCTTACAGATCTCCCTCTCCTAATTCGGAAGATTCCTCAACCAAGAAAATTTTGAAGAATATGCAAGAGCAATTAGCCTTGCTAGTAGGAACTCTTAGTTATAGGAGCCTACTCGTAAGAAGGATGATAGGCTTCCTATTAAAATGATCTAAGAACTATCTCCTGCCAGGCGCGACGCAGCCTTCGGGGGAGTTGTCGCACAGGCGGCCATCTCTGGGGGGGGCGGTGCGCTTGGCAGGCGAGAAGTAGGAAAGGAAGCCACTCCTGTCAAGAGTAGGGCGCCAACCAGAAGCCAAACTCCGAGTAGGCGTAACGAGCCAGGACAACATTCAAGATCTTCAATCAAGCGCCAAGAGCTGGATGAAGAAGAAGATCCTGTTTAGAACAGGCGCCAGGAGTTTTACGAAGCTTATACTCCTACAGGCGCCAGGAGTATGCGGAACTTAATAGCCTACCACGCGCCAGGAGTATTATGAACATAATGCGCCTACGAGGGCGCCAGGCGCCTGCGAAAGCCAGGAGTATTCGAGGCGCTTTGCGCCTGCCAGGCGCCAGGCGCCTGATGAATGCGCCTGCCAGGCGCCAGGCGCCTGATGAGCGCCGCCAGGCGCCAGGCGCCTGCTGAAAGCCAGGAGTATTCGAGGCGCTTTGCGACCTGCCAGGCGCCAGGAGGATCAACCGCACGCTACTCCTCCCAGGCGCGATACTCCATGCTGTATACACAGCGCACTTCCTCGTATGAACCTGACACATCGGAATAAGAGAGAGTAAGAGAAGAGTCAGTAGAAAGGAGAGAGCCTTCTCCTTCCGAGCCTCTTAACCCAGAAGATGCCTCGGAGGACGAAATGAAGGAAGGATCTTCTAATTATAAAGTCCTTTAGTCCCGTTCTGTTGGAGGAATATGGGAGACTCTTTGACACCAGCTGCTCCCCCTTCACCACGTTCGCAGTTTTCGAGCACGAAAAACACTCAAGTCTTCCTCTTTCCTTAAAATGAAGCCTGCCATTTCTATGAGGAGAGCGCTACAATCTCTTGACTCCTGGTTCAAGAAGAAGAAGGAGTTAGGAAGGACGGTCTTTTGTATGCCTCCCGCCAAACTTACAGGGAGGAGAGGAATTTGGTACGAAACGGAGAGGATATGGGATTGTCTCTGTCCGTTTCAGCCGAATCAGATTTCTCGAGTTTGGTGATTCGTCTAGAAGGCACGCCTTGAATGCAGCGAAGGTTACATGGGGGCTTTCGGAAACGGACCACCTCATCAAGGGTCTATTTCACACCTTAGAAGTTTTTAACTTCTTAGATTGGTCCCTTGGGGTTCTGGCCAAGAAATCTCAAGAAAATGAACAACTCGACCCAGAAACCTGAATTGCATCCTAGCCTGCATCGATAAGGCTGTTCAGGATGGATCAGCTGAGGTATGCTCGCTATATGGTGCAGGAGTTTTAAAGAAAAGAGCGGTGCACAGCTTTCCTCACAAAGGCCGTCTCTCATTCGCAGAGAGCCGCCTTATGTTTTGCGCCTCTCTCTGAACACCTTTTTCTCCGCACGTTGGTGAAGGACATCGCGCCCGTCTCTGACGGAGAAGGCCACCCAGGATCTCCTTAGACAATCATCAAGGAAGAGTAGGCCTGTGGCTAGTGAGGAGAAGAAAGTGGCTCGCCCAGCTCGAAACAGCCCTTTCGAGGAGGTCCTTCCAACTAGACCGATCGCCAGAAGGAAGTCAACCGATAAGAGGGGCAGGTCTTCCTTCCGTGCCTTTAAGAAAGGGAAGTGAGATTCTGTCCTCCAGACACCCGTAGGAGCAGGCTACAGTATTTTGCGAAAGCCTGGAAGACTTAGGAGCCAACACTTGGGACAATGTCGATTATCAAGAAGGGGTATCGCATCCCATTCAAGGACATTCCTCCCTTGACAACATCTCCGAGGGAATTGTCCGCCAGGTACAGGGACCAGATGATGACGGACACTCTTCGTCAAATGGTGGAACAGATGTGGGAAAAAAGGGCAATAGAACTTGTACTGGATTGCAACTCCCCGTGGTTTTAACCGCTTGTTCCTTGTAACAAAAGCCTCGGGGGGATGGAGACCGTACTGGACGTAAGTGCGCTGAACAAATTTGTCGAACAACAGAAGTTCAGCATGGAAACGTCTGCCTCAGTCCTTGCAGCACTACGGCAAGGGGATTGGATGGTGTCCATAGACCTTCAGGACGCATACTTCCACATCCGATCCACCATTCGTCGAGGAAGTACCTTCGATTTATGTTCGAAGGCAGAAATTATCAGTTCAGGGTGCCCTGTGTTTCGGCCTGTCCACGGCTCCTCAAGTCTTCACAGACGTGATGAAAAATATAGCGAGACACCTACACTTGAAAGGGATAAATGTCTCAATGTACCTGGACGACTGGCTCATCAGAGCCAGGTCTCAAAAGCAGTGTTTGGAGGACCTGTTAATAACACTGGAGTTGACCAAAGTCTTTGGGACTGATCGTGAACCTCGAAGAAGTCTCAGATGATCCCCAGCCAGAACGTGGTTTATCTGGGGATTCAGATGGATTCTCGGGGTCGGGGTTTTTCGAGCTTTTCCATCGCAAGAGAGACTAAAGAAAGGCTGTGCCACAGTATCGAACTTTCTAGGGAAGAGCGCACTTCGGCGAGGGAATGGCTGAGCCTTCTGGGAACCCTTTCCTCGCTCGAACAGTTCTTTCTCCTAGGGAGATTACATCTTCGACCGCTTCAGTTCTTCCTAAGAAGAAGTTGGAGTTGGAAGACAGGTCAGCTATCGGATACGTTTCCAATATCGGAAGAAATAAAACATCATTTTGAAGTGGTGGTTGCTTCCACTAAAGGAAAACAAAGGAGTGTCCCTGCAAGTACGGAACCCAAGCCTGACATTGTTTTCAGACGCCTCGGAGGCGGGCTGGGGTGTGCAACATTGGGACCCAGAGAAGTGTCAGGCACCTGGTCGGCAGAACAGGGTGTCATGGCACATAAATTGCAAAGAGCTCTTAGCAATTCACCTGGCGCTAAAGAGCTTCGAAACACTTAGTCAGAGGCAAAGTCGTGCAGATAAATTTCGGACAATACGACAGCTCTGGCTATGTCAAGAAGCAAGGAGGGACGCACTCTTTTGCTCTGTACGAGCTGGCACGGGATCTACTGATTTGGGCGAACCAAAGGAAGGTAATCTTCTAACAAGGTTTGTTCAAGGGAGAGGAATGTGAGACGGACAGACGAGCAGGAGATTCCAGGTCCTTCCCACAGAATGGACACTCCACTCAGAAGTCTGTCAGCCGCCTGTGGCGCCTTTGGGGGAAGCCTCAAATAGATCTTTTCGCCACATTCCTCTCCAAAAGGATAGATACATTTTGTGCCCATGGTGGAGGTATCCCCGGGCTTATGCAACAGACGCCTTTCTCCTGGACTGGTCAGGAATAGACGTTTACGCTTTTCCCCCGTTCAAGATTCTGGGGAAGTAGTCAGAAAATTCGTGCATCCGAAGGAACCAAGATGACTCTGATCGCTCCGTATTGGCCAGCTCAAATCTGGTTCACAGAGGTGATGGAATGGACAGTGGACTTCCCCAGATCTCTTCCAAAACAGAATAGATCTGCTCAACAACCCCACTTCGAGAGGTACCATCAAAATCTACCCGCTCTTGCTCTGACTGCCTTTCGACTATCGAAAGACTCGTCAGAGCGAGGGGTTTTCTCGCCAGGCAGCAAATGCAATTGCTAGAGCCCCGCAGATCATCTACGAGAGAGTGTACCAATCGAAGTGGGAAGTTTTCAGAAACTGGTGTAGGTCGAAGAAGCTGTCCTCTTCCAGTACCTCTGTGACCGAAATTGCAGATTCCTTCTGTTTCTTAGACAAAAGTCGCATCTCTCGGTACCGACTATTAAGGGGTACAGGAGTATGCTCTCAGCAGTCTTTAGAAACAGAGGATTAGATCTAACCGAATGACAAGGATTTGGCACGACCCTCAAATTCGTTCATTCGAAACATCTAAATCACTTGTACCTAAGTTCCAAGCTGGAACTTAGATGTAGTTCTTAAATTTCTTTCATCAGATGAATTCGAACCACTTCACACTGCTTCGTTCCGTAATATCACTAGAAAGTGTTTGTTTCTGATCTCTCTTGCAACGGCAAAAAAAAAAAGAATCAGTGAGTTGCACGCCCTTGAATCAAGAGTTGGCTTCAAAGGAGACTCCGAATTTGTTCATTTCAGTCCCTTTTTCTGGCCAAAAATGAAAACCCTTCAAATCCCTGGCCCAGGAGCTTCGAAGTGAAAGGACTTTCTAGTTTGGTGGGCAAGAGCCCGAAAGAATACCCTTTGCCCAGGTTAGAGCTCTAAAATTTTTATCTGGACAGGAATAAGCAGTTGGGGGGTTTCGCAGAAAGGTCCTTTGTGGTGCTCGTGAAAGACCCCAACGAGAGCAATGTCCAAAGAAACGCTTTAGCCTTCTTTGTTAGAAGTTTTGTTATCACGGAAGCTCATAAGAAGTGTCCAGATGATTCTTTTTAATCTTCTAAGAGTGGGAGGCCCCACGAAGTTAGAGCAATCGCAACTTCGGTGGCGTTCCAAAGAATATGTCACTAAAAGAACATTTTGGACACAACTTATTGGAGATGCAACTCTGTGTTTGCATCCCATTATTTAAAAGACTGCGAGTTACGTATGATAAATGTTTTTCGTTAGGTCCGTTTGTGTCAGCACAAACGGTTCTGGGTTAAAGGAGAAAGCACCAATCCTTAAAATTATGTACGTAACCCTCTTGTCGGATGTGTTCTCGGGTTTCGGTGTATGGGAGTGTCAGTTGTCGCACAGGCGGCCTTCACTTCTCTTCATTTGAAAATCGAGTGACATCTGACTATTAGAGGGGTACAAAAATTTTGTTGTATTTTTGTATGTATGAGTTTCGAGTTTGTGGTTGTTTGCAAAGAGTTTGGGGAGTAACTCTAGGCAATCTTAGAACTAACACGGGTTAGGATCGGGTGATCGGGATTGGTTGTGTGCTCCTTAAATTAGTGCGTGTTGTCATATAAGCGGATGTGCTCCCATTGACAAACGCCAGTTAGGATTCTGTCGAGTAAGTGGAAGAGACCCCATCGACAGATCCACAAGAACTCTTGGCCACAGATCACTATCTCGCTAAGGCTCTTGAGATGAAGCAGACTCCTGGGCAGTAGCCACGAAGTCTTCCATCTAAAAAGGTAGGAACTAAGGTTTTATTAATACCTACAACATATGTTGTTTACCTGTCTAGTCATTAGTTAGCTGTCTCTTGCCCTCCACCAAGGGTGTCAATCAGCTATGTATATATCTGACAGGTAAGTTGAATGTATGAAAATGACATTGTTATGATACAATAAAGTTTCATACATACTTACCTGGCAGATATATACATTGAAGACCCCACCCAGCCTCCCCGCAGGGAGAACAGGTGGAAAGAGAGATTATGATTAGAAAAACGGGAATAGTTCCTAGCCCTGCCACCCCAGAGCAGGGCGGTAGATCACCTGACCTACCTGTAGCTAGTGCCGCGAAATTTGAAATTCTGTCGGGAACGACGTACTATAGCTATGATATATCTGCCAGGTAAGTATGTATGAAACTTTATTGTATCATAACAATGTCATATTTCATACATTCAACTTCCCTGTCAGATATATACTTAGCTATAGACTCCGTCGTCCCCGATAGAAATTCGAATTTCGCGGCACACGCCACAGGTAGGCAGGTCAGGTGATCTACCGGCCTGCCGCTGGGTGGCAGGAATAGGAACTATTACCTTTCTAAGGACAGATTTTTCTCTATCGTTTGGACTGTAAAACACACGTTTACGGTTCCTCCTGATTTGATTTTTTAGTGTTCATCGCCATCGATCTTCTGGGCTGTCTTTTGCAGGGAAGTACTGGGTCTTTGGTTCGGCATACGCTTTATTAAACTTTTTAATGAATTTCGCTTCGAAATTCGAAGAAAATACTAATTGAAACTACCGAAATTATCGGTAGACACTCACATAGTTTGCAATAAAGGGAATTATTAATATTTATTCATTATTACATGTAATAAAGGTTACAACTTTATTGAGGAAAATACTTTAAACTTTAATTTCCTACTTTAGGAAGTCAGAAGAGCATATAACTAGATACGCTTACTTTATAAGCTTTAATAGCGTTTGTGCTAACGAGCAGGTTAGAGTATTAGCAGTACTAGTAGTAGTTGCATCCTCCATCACCTTCTTACTCCACAGAAACTACAAATTTATATATGCAAATTTGAAGATAATGGATGTAGCTCAAAAGCGAGCTCTAAAAAGGTAAGAATGAATATAGTGTTCCCCATTGAAGTGGAGGGTGCGTCTGATTGGCCTCTGTCTCGCTCCCAGACCTAGACCTCTTCCAAGCTCCCAGGCCCAGAGGAGAAGGAATGTCGACAGTCGTTTACGGAGGTTACGGAGAATCCCCGCCGATCAGGCGTCCCCTCGGCAGACTCTGTAGAAACGTCCCAGACTGCCAA
Source organism: Macrobrachium nipponense (assembly GCF_015104395.2). NCBI lineage: Eukaryota > Metazoa > Arthropoda > Malacostraca > Decapoda > Palaemonidae > Macrobrachium > Macrobrachium nipponense. Next base: position 23,941,871 of record NC_087222.1, read on the forward strand.
GTTCGCCATTGGAAAGGCGTCCTAAAAAAATAATGGAGGTGCGTTCCGATCGGCTCTGTCTCGCTCCCAGACCTAGACCTCTTCCAAGCTCCCAGGCCCAGAGGAGAAGGAATGTCGACGTCGTACGGAGGTTACGGAGAATCCCCACCGGTCAGGCGTCCCCTCGGCAGAAATCTGTAGCGTCCCAGACTGCCAAGGATCGCCATTGGAAAGGCATCCTAAAAGAGTGCTTTTCGTCTTCCCATTCGTCTCCTCGAAGAAGTGATGGAATTCCGACGAACTGTCGTGTCCGATCAAGAGGAGTTGGAAAGCTCCGACGTTGGACTCGAGCCCGCAACGTTTCCCGGACGATTCTCCCTACGAGAGGAAAAGAGCCAAGAGGACAATATCTCGATCTCCTACGCCTTCCAGAGCGCATTCTCCTATTCATGGCAAAGAAAAGGAAGAAAACTGCGACGGACTTCCTACTTAAAATGCAGGAACAAATTTCCTCTTTAGTAGGAGTATTAGAAAGGCCTTCCGAGGAGAAAGGACGATTTTCTTCCTGTTAAGAGGAATCTCGTCCTACGGGCGTTCTGGACTCCGAGATTTATCTCCTCTACTCCTCGTACGAGTACAGAGACGAATAAAGAAAGAAGGACGAAAACTCATTAGGATTCTGAGACGCAACATACGGACAATGACGAAGAGTGTCCGAGTCGGACAGAACCACCCAGGCGCTCGGCGCCAGAATTGGACTACTCGGACAGGAAAAAAAGGGTGTCCTACGCGGACCGGCTCCAACCAGACAGACTCGTGCCGATTGCGGACAACCTTTGACAAGGCGGACAGCCTGGATTGGACAAACGTCGTGCGCAGGCAACTCCGTCCGGGCGACAGGCGCCAGAAGCGGACAAGACGGACAGGCAGAGGTGTCGTACTGGAATGACACCAGCCAAGCGCCAAGTTCCATAGGTGGACAGCTCGGACAGACGACACGGTCCGAGACGGACAGATACGTCCAAGCGCATTGAACAAACCAGACTTTCGGCAACGGTTAAGCACCAAGCGCCAAGATCTTCCTCAAAAGAATCATAACGGAGAAAGAAATCAACCAGGAAGGCCGTCTCTTTATGATTTGGACCAGGAGCGGATTTCTCTGGACAGAGACGAAAGGTGCCGCACAGGCGCCGTCGTCCTGTTCACGATATGTCCGTTTCGGGTGGGTGGAAATCTGCCGCAAGCACAGCTTGTCTCCTGAGAAGAATGCAATATGTCGCACAGGCGGCCGTCATTCTTGTCAGGAGGACTTAGATGATGATAGAGTTTTTTCTCAGGATCGTTTGAAAATTAAACAAGATTTGTACGAGCTCTCATTCATTGATTAGAGGCTCTTCCAAATAATAGAGGCATAGAATACGGCCTTATATCCAAGAGAATAAAAATTTGAGGGATTCTCTTCGATCCTAGAGTTTTCATTGCGATCTCTTTTCGACTAATACTAATTCGTGTTTATTGACGAAAAGAACGAAGAGGGCAAGATTTCCTTTTCTCTCTCTGGATCGGAGAGGAAAGAATAGTAGCAAGACTTGCTGTATACGACTACTGAATGACAAGTCATATACCCATACCAGAGTTGCCTTTGTGGTTCGCTACGGAATTATCTATATCCTTACAGGTTTTTTCCTGGTAAGGACTTCGCTTAAAAGGTTTGTTACGACAATACCTACTCAGCTTCGGTATTTAACAAAGGTTGTTTGGCTTAAATTTGCATTATTAAGAGCTTCCTTAGGCTCGAGAATAATTGTATTATATTCCTTCATTGAATGAAGTAACTGGCAACTCATGATGAATGCAGTCAGGCAGCGAGCAGACTGCCGGGCTGTCATTCTAAGGCCAATACTGAATACAGTACCATCCGGTTCTCGGTCATGATTAGTCGATTACATCTCTCTCCTCCAACGGGATCGAATGGTTAACCGTATATCCCCCCACACTCATGGACTTAGTCTCGAATGGAGGAGATAGTTAAGCTAACACAAATAAAATATTGTCTGCCTTTTGCTAAGAAGCTTTCAATAAGAAAGATATTATACCTTTCAATGCTGTTTACCGTAGGTAACATTACTAAAGGATTCTAAGCAGTAGAACATTATATTATATAATGCTCTCATGCTTACGAAGCAAATGGCTTATTAGAATACATGCTTAGTGAGAAGATGGATGTAGTAGAGAATTCACTTTAAGACTACGGTATGGTCAAGTCTTTCGAGAAACGCACACAACCTTTTAAGAATCGGATATTGCTCAAGAGAAGATGGATGAGTGGGATGGGAAACATTCTCTTCGTGGCAGAAATGGTTTCCCTGAATGGACTATACTTCGTATATAAGAGTTTTTTCCTACTAAGAACGGAATAACATGTGAAAGGAGGTCGGGTACCATAAAGGCACAGATGTTCTGACACATAACATAAAGAGAATTAGAAGAAAGCGCCAGCCGGGCGCAAAGCGCTAGAAGCGCCAACCTGGCGCAATGCGCCAGAAGCGCCAGGAATGCGCCAGAAGCGCCAGCCTGGCGCAAAATTGCGCCAGAAGCGCCAGCCTGAAGCAATGGGCCAAGAGCACCATCCAAGATATTTTCTCGTTTTTAGCGAGTTATTAACCGTAAGAATTCCAGTAGCCTCTCGGACAGCAGGCTCGGTAACGGCAAGAATCGTTCCTGATTTCGTTACCCTTTTTATCACTTAGGCCAATTCCACGACTCTCTCATATCGCAAAGAGCATCGAGAATCTCTTTTTTCGCTCCTGTTCGCGTTAAAAAAGAGAACCTATTTGGAAAACAGACACGGAACGTAACGATCCTTAAGAGGTTCGATGCAAGATATTTCATGTCCGTGAGAACCTTCTCGATCGACGATAATAACTATTAACGTATGTCTAACATTTATTGGAAAGAGTTGTGAACCTGCGGAAAGTCTTCTTCATAGATCTCTTAGCAAGGTAAAGAAGACGAACAGGCTTCCTATAGAATGCTTCCTTTTCCTCGAACCAAGAGAGGTAGCAATATACGCCATGTTTATTTTATAGAAAGGGGAATATACTATAGTCTTTTTTTTCCCCTAAATATAAATATAAATTCTTTACAGAATTTAAGATAAAGGGCGTCAAAGAAAGAGAGGATAATACTTTATGCCTCATTTTGGCTTCAGAGAGGTTGGATTCACAGAGGTCACGTTCTTCTCACAGCATGTTTTTTGGAAGTCTTTTCCAAGAGAGTCTGGATTCTATCAGCATCTATTATTAAATGGACCTTAACAACCTCTCCACTCTGAGTCTGTCTGCATGCAGAACTGACCAGAAGTGGAACATAAATGAGAGGATTTTTCAAGGTAGATGACAATAGTCATGGCCTAGACATAGAATTGCTGCAGATCGTGCTAGAGGGAATGAGGAAACTGTCCTCTTCCGATACCTCTGTGAACCACATAGCGGTTTTTTCTTCCCTTTCAGAGGGAAGAATCACCTTTGTATATATCTGCTATCAAAGAACGCAGTAAAAGGCTATACTCTGTCTCTACAAAGGGAATTGGAGATAGCAGAGGATTAAGATCTTCGGGATCTTATACGATATATACCTTAATATGACAAGAGTAGGATATCATGTACTTCTAATGGGATCTTTTTTGTGGCCACAGATTCCATGTTCCGACAAGATGGAACTGCTCCTCATCAAACTTCTTTGAGAAATTTTTGTGAGGGAATTCTTTGTTTCTCTGGGTCCTAAACGACCAAGAAGACAAGTGAATTTTTTGAGCATTGGAATCTCGCATCAGATTCTATGGAGACTAGACAATGGGTTCTTGCCAGCATAGTATGTCTAGCAAAAGAACTGAAACCCCCTATTCCTGATTCAATGTTTTCAGATAGAGGTTTTCGTTGTCCAGGCAGAGTACTTACGTTTTCATCTACAGTAGAATGGTTCAACGTTTGCCTACAGAGTCTTTGGTATGCGATGACGGCTCGAAATGCTTCCCAGAAGGTGTTCAGAGGGATACAATAAAGAGCTAGAAATCAGGAGTACTCCCAATTTCAGCTCGGAGTCTCCTTCGACTTCCAGGCTTTTTCCCTTCCTTTCGGGCAAGGATAGGGAAGATACTGCAACGAGACAACCCCTTCACATGTAAGAAGAGATCTCGTGAGCACGGAAGTATTCATGAAGGACCCATCCTCGGAGGAAGACTCTTATCTCTCGTACGGTTAGATATCCTATCGTCTACTGGATGTAGCTGATGACAATCACCTCCCCTTACCGAGAGACCAAAAGCTCAAAGTGAAAGAATTTCTTCACCCTTCTCCAGTCTCCTGATAAACGATTGTGGATGTTAAGGACTTTCGGACAATGTAGCGCCAATCAGGCGCCAAAATACCAGAACAGGCGTAAAGACGCCAGAGGAAGACAGTCCAAATAAACACTGTCATTGTCTGATGAGGAGAAGGAGCGTGCCTCCAGCCTGGCGCAGATGCGCTAGAGGCAAATAAATCGGAAAAAAGTGGTCCGATGTGGGCATCGCCAGTTTCCTCGAGACTCTTTAACAAGCTCGAAGCTCCAGCAAGTGGGGAGAAGTCAGCCAGGCGCTAGGCAGCGAGGCTCCAGGCAGGCGCCAAGGCGCTAGCCAGGCGCCAGGCAAGCAACATGCGCCAGCCAAGCGCGAGGCGTCAGACAGGCGCGAGGCGCCAGCCAGGCGCGAGCGCCAGCCAGGCACAAGCCAGGCTCTAGGCTTCATCCAAGAAGAGATCAATTTCAAAGAAAGCCCTGGTCTCTTTGGAACAGTGTGATCTCTAAAGCACTTCTTAAGTAACTTGATGATTCCTTCAAACAGCTGAGAATTAAAAGCGCTTGAAGTGCGAGCTTTTAACAATTCTTGTTCTTTCCATAACAATAGTGCGTGAGAGACATATTAGCTGTAATTTACGGGAGATGCAACTCTGTGTTGTCTTCTCTTTGCACGAAGGAGGTCAAGTTGACCTATGAGAGATCCTTCTCTCTTGGTTACGTGTCTACGGATACGTTGCTGGGATAGGGAGCCGACACTGATCCTTAACTAGTGAGTTAAAAATTTTATTTTAACATAAGTATACTATTTTGCTTTGGGGTTATTTGAAATGAGTTTGGGGATAGCTCTTTTCAAATTAAGCACAAAACCCTCGTGTTAGGATCAGGTGATCGGGATCGGTGTTTGTGCTCCTTAATTATGCAGTAGGCATAGGTGTTTTGTCATGTAAGTGGATAGGACCCCTTTGACAAATAACCATTAGATTCTGTCAAGTAAGTGGATAAGACCCCATTGACAGATCTACAAGAACTCTTAGCCATTGGTCACATCCTCGCTGAGGCTCTTGAGACGAAGCAGACTCCTAGCAATAGCTAGGAGGTCAACCCTTCGTCTAAACACATAGGAACCAAGGTTTTATTTATTATTACCTACAACGTATGTTGTTTACCTGTCTAATCAGTAATTAGCTGTCTCTTACCCACCGCCAGGTGCCAATCAGCTAAGTATATATCTGACAGGGAAGTTGAATGTATGAAAAATGATATTGTTATTGTACAATAAAGTTTCATACATACTTACCTGGCAGATATATACGATTGAATGGCCCACCCAGCCTCCCCTCAGGAGACAGGTGGAAGAGAAAAATCTGTCCTTAGAAGGTAATAGTTCCTATTCCTGCCACCCAGCGGCAGGCCGGTAGATCACCTGACCTGCCTACCTGTGGCGTGTGCCGCGAAATTCGAATTTCTATCGGGACGACGGAGTCTATAGCTAAGTATATATCTGCCAGGTAAGTATGTATGAAACTTTATTGTACAATAACAATATCATTTTCGACAAATTGTAATCTTTCAAAGATTGACGCCATCACGATGTTTGCGGAGTCGCTTGTGTCAACAAACTAACCATTTCCTGTGCTAAATCCGAACACCACTTGTACCCATAGATGCTGGGGCACTTTCATCACAACATTCGTAACCCCGACCTCTATTCAAGGGGACTACAGCATTGTTTGTGGCATTTTGCGCTCTTCAATTGTTTATCAGTGTTGTCAATTAGTATGTGTTTACCCTCCAAACTGGGTATAAGACTTGCACAAAACTGGGGAAATAAGTGAAATTAGTGTATCTACTTGTAGTATATATACATATTACTGCAATTTTATCATTACTGCATTACTATGACAACTTGAATTCATGGAAACAGTTTGTAAATGCATCAGCATATGTGTGAAGCTCCACTAGATTGGCAACAATGAGTCTTTTTGCCGTCGTCTGCTTATACTTCAGAAATATCTGTAATTTTTCGGGGTTAATTTGGTTGCAAAAAAGGGATAATAGACATGAATTAAATAAACATTTTGAAGTAAAGTTAAACTAAATAATCAGTAAAGTAAACAATTAAGGGAATAAAGCTTTGCACCTCTTAAAGAGTGCAGTCGTCTGCTGCTCGTAACTTTGTTTGCGGAGTGAGTGCTTAGGAACCAGGAAGAGCAACGTGGTTCAAGTGCAATGTGGAGGGAATTAAGACCAAAATGTGTATAATTACAATCAAATAAGCACTGTGGTATTTCAGTTGTGATGGCAGTAGGATAAAACCACCGATTAGAAGGTAAAAATGAATTCAGTTCAAACCATGACCCGGGAATAAAAAGTTTCATACTTTCACTAATATAGGCAACAAAATGTTGTTTTATTGTGCTGATTACAACTGCAATCTTGAGTAAGATCAATAAACGTTACATCTATACGCTAAAATTGTTCAAATGAGTGCTGGGAAGGCTGGGAAAGATGGTGGATTATCTGTGGTTAGACCGACCAGCCACACGATTGCCGTCATATTGGTTTTAAAAATTGCCTTGAAAACATATTTTACGAAGAGCTCACATGCTTATTTTAGTTTGTATGGGGCTTTCATATATCACATTATGTTGATGAAACTTCAATCTTTTGAATGGTATGCTTAAAGTTGTAATTATATTCTTGTTTCACCAATTAAATATCGAGTGAATAAGGCCTTAATTTCAAACTTTGGAGAAAATACTTGCTTCGAAAGGAGAGTAGAGGTCTTGAGCTCCTGCCACCAACAACTCATGACTGATGACCATCTCTGGTGTCAGGACGTGTTAAAGTACTTTTTCGGAGGGTGGCCAAAACCGCGGTAGTTGGTGAGTTGGCCAGTCCACTCGGTTGTTTACCCTATTCTAGGTGCTTCATTCTTGCCTGTCCTTGGAGGCTACACTGGTAAAACTGAAGACTCCTACCATGGCCTGGTTTCCGCCAGGCCATGGTAGGAGTAATTTTTCCTACCTTTGCTTCTGTTTTTGTGTATGGTTATGCCTGTTGTATGTGTTACGTCATGGCTGAGAGAGGCAGATCAGAGGAGACGACTGGGAGAGACGTCATCGATGGGAGTGACGTCACAAGTGGTGGCGACGTCACGGCTTCCCCTCGGTGCTAGGGGGAATCAGACGCCACTGGCGTGAGGAATACACAAAGACGGATCCCGTGACGACATCAACGGGACTGACGCCACTGTGTCACTCCGACTCAAAGAAAGCGGCAGCAGACACTGGCAGAGCAATACAAGGTGGCCAACCTTGACTACCCACGAAGACGAGGCCGGGAGGAGGGGGGATGGTCTGGCAAGTCCGAGGAGAGGTTGTGCGAGCCTCCACAAAATGTGCTAGCAACCCCTCCAAGGATGGGGGGACCCCCTAGCCTGAGCGTCTTCTAAATCGCCGCCATTTTTGGATGCCTCCGACTCTGGAAGAAAAGAGAATGATGAAAAAGCCTCACCTTTCTCGGGAATCAAATTAACTCCCGAGGAAGAAGGGGCTATATTACAGACATCAGCCTAGTGGCCTCCTGATACTTCCATCGACGAATTAATGGAAGAAAAGGAAGGAGACATAGGAACAACGCTATTATGGGGGTTGACTACTGCAGGAGACGAAACATCGGGAAGAGGCGAAAAACCTTCCCAAGTAGGAAGAGTCGAAACCCTCCAATGCTCTCTCTTACCATAAAATGACCTCCACTGCTCTTTAGGCCATGCCCGGCATTACGTGCAAGGATTTGTGATAATACAAAAATTAGAGCGACACCTACTGCACGTTATGTGAGGGTCAGTCGCTGCCGAAGCCAAAAAACGAGAACACGGAAAACCTGGAACTCCGGGGCACATACGTTGACGCCAAGAAGGAGCAGAAGGAGCCATAATATCAGCCAAACACACACTAAACACAAGCGAAACAGACAATGAACCGGGAAAAGGCCAAGAGAGGTTAACACGACTCTCGCCGAGGCAGTCAAAGAAAAGACTGGCGTAGCTGCGTGGTCCTTGACCAATCCTCTTCCGAGCTACGCATGCATTGCCAGATATCACAAGATTCTTTGCTTGCATCTGCTTTTTAACCGGATCCAGCTAGGCGCTAGAAATTATCCTATTGTTAAAACCGAAGGTTTGTAGCTATGAAAAATACAAATTGTCTTAGAAAATTTGTCATTTTTGTTTCTTATGTTCATCCCTAAGGAGCTGGTACTAAACACAGCCCCCATTTTACACGTAAACTGATAGTTATCGAACTAGAAGGTCATGGTAGCAGTCTTCAGTTTTACTGCCCACCTTTCCCCCAACCCCCAGAACAACATTCCTCCCCTCCCCAAGCCTGTCCTAAAGCACCATTATAATTAGAGCAACCCAATACTAACCTGATCTTCCACATCAGGTCATATGTACCAAAGGGAGCCAATATCACCTGTGAGCGATGGTCAGGTGAGACATCTCTGTGTTTTTCCTTATGGGGTATGATGGCAATAAAAGTATGAACACTGGACGCTTTGTATGTCTGCTATTATTTTTTAGCAGTTCTGTATATTTAAGACAATTTTGAAAATCATCGGGCAAAGCTAACTGGGTGCTTAAAGTGGATGCATTCAATGTACTTTTTTTTCCCAATTGTTTTCTCATGGAGTTCTGACTCTCCCACTATATCTTGGTAGGTTTTCTGTTATACACTGGTTGTAATTCAAGCAACATAATAAATGACATGGACAAAATACTTTTAATTGATGTTACATTAGTCATCACTGAATCATGTCATTCACTGTATATCAACATCATTCAACATACATAAACATGTTTGTTACTGGAGGTTATGTTTTCTAGTCCATGTTGTGTAGGCTATATAACACACTACAATTCTTCACTCTTACCTGTACATAGAGAAAAGATGGTATTTTAGTATTGGAGTTATAATTCCATACTTTGTTGCCGAGGTCTGTGGATAAAAGGTGATAATAAAGCAATATCTTCTTTGCTTGAATTTATTCACTTTGCTGCATCGACACCATAAGCCACCAAGTTTCGGTTAATGGCAGTTTTCGCTCATGATTACCCCACCAAGAACGGAACCCCCGCCGATAATCGGGGACTACCTGTGTAGGTGTGTTCTAACCTGTTGCAAAATTTTCCTCTCTACTTACAGTTGGTGGTGCAACGTCTTGGTAAGCAATTTGCACATCAGAGTTAATTCAAGTCTGAGGTATTTGAAACTTGTACATACTTCTGTATTATTTGTACTGAATGACTGCAATTGATCAACATGACGTTTTACAATCTTTCCACCGACATCGACATCGTAATTTAAATTACCTATCTTCTTGACAATTTCTCCATGCACCCATTTTTCTGGTGTATTGTATGATTTTACCAGGACATACTTAAAGGAGTGAAATGTCTTCCTTGGGAAGTTTTTTTACTTGATCATAACCTTTCTGTTCCAACTGACTCTGTAAGCTTGGATACATTAGATCTAGCTTATTCCTGATAATCCTCCCCATCAACAAATATGAAGGTGTTACGCTCGTAGTATTATGTATGGTTGTTGTATAGGATAATAGGAACTTTGCTATATGAGATGCTACATTGCCAGAGTTTGCTTGTCTATGCTTCATATTGTTTGAAAGTGTGAACAAATCCTTCTGCTTCACCATTCGTTGATGGATGGTAAGTTGCTGATAATGTGTGTTGTATACCATTTACATTCAGAAATTCTTTAACCCCCGTGAAGTATGGACTAGTATTGTCTGTCAATATCCTTTCTGGCAAACCATGAGTTGTGAAGATTTGTTTTAGTGATCTTATAGTTACTACCGATGATGATGTTTGCATTGGTATAATTTCTGGCCACTTACGATAAGCATCTACTAATATCAGATATGAGTATCCTAAAAATGGACCTGCAAAATCTATATGTACACTTGGGTGTAATCTTGTTGGTTTTGGATTATTTTTTTGCAATGCACAATTCATACACTTCTTAACCAAATTTTCAATGTCCCTATCAGCACCTGCCACCAAACAAATTCTAGCTATTGACTTTGATTTGACTTCTTAATGCATTTGGAATTACTATTCTTGATCTTCTCAGAATACAATCTTGTTTGACACTCAATTCATTCCAAATCTCTGTGTGGTTTACATTTGACATAATTTTTGCAAACATCTCTGCCAATTATTAAACTTTGTACTACTTTTAAGAGTACTGAGTCATTCTTTGTACCTTGTGTTATTTCCTTAGCTGTAAGAGGTAAGCCACATGCAGAAATTTAAAGAATATACTCTCATGTTGTTCTGGTGCTTTCAACAGGCAATCTCGACAAAGTGTCTACATTACCCATCTTTGATGTTGGTCTGTACTCTGTGTTATAGTCATATGCAGCTAATGTAATTGCCTGTCTTATGCAGCTAGTGTAATTGCCCAATGTTGTAGTCTTGCAGTTACTAATGTAGGTATGGTTGCTTTTGGACCTAAACTCATCATTAATGGTTTGTGATCTGTAACTAATGTGAACTGTTTCCTACCATAGAGATATATTATCAAACTTTTGCACTTCATTCACTAGTTATAACACTTCCTTTTCTATTTGTGAGTAGTTTCTTTCTGCCTTGTTTAATAATTAACTTAGGAGGCAAAAGCAATTGGTTTTTCGGTACCATCTGGCATTAAATGTGCTGGTACTGCATTTAAACCTATGTTTGAGGCATCACAAACCAACTTTACTGGCAAATCCATTTGATAATGTACTAGAAATGTGGGTGAGGTCACTTCTGCTTTGATGCTTTCCAAGGATTTTTTACATTCCTCTTGTCCAATTCCATTTAACATCCTTATTCAGCAAATTATATAATCGGTGTGGAATTGTTCCTTAAGTCTTGAATGAAAGTTCCATAGAATGTTATTAAATCTAAAAATGTTTGCAATTCCTTGACATTATCTGGTACCTTTGTTGACTGTACTGCATTTACCGTATCCTTTGTCTTGTGAATTCCTTTACCATTTACAATAAAGTCTTAATATATTCTACTGAGTCAACTTTTAAAATATATTTACTCTAGTTGACTTTGATATTATGCTCCTTTAGTTTATTTAGAAATGAGCATAACCTTTCTCTATGCTCTTTCTTGTCTTTGCCAGCTACTAATATGTCATCAATGAAAATTAATACTCTTGACATACCTGCAAATATTTCGTCCATTGTTTGCTGCAATATTGCTGGATTGCTAGCAATACCCTAGGGAATTTTTAGGGGTATGATATAGCCCTAAATGTGTGTTTAACACAGCATTTGGGAATTTTCTTCCATGGAAAGCTATTGAAATGCTTGTCTAAGAAAATATTGAGCATTCTGACAAAGTTGCGAACATGTCCATGGTAACTTGCCTATCTCATGATCATTGTACTGTATTTAAACTTGTGATGCACCATCTAGTTTTATGTTTGTACCATTGTAACTCTTGAACACCTTGTCTGAAGGTCTTATCAATATGGTGAGTATAGTTTGTGCAACTCTTTCAGAAATTATTGTCACATCTACAGCTGTCTATTTGCATGGGTGTGTTTCCCATTTATTGTTATTTGAGCCGTAAGATGTTTTTGTGCATCTTTGTTCACAGAGTTAATGTGAAATGCAAATTTTTCTTCTGTTTTCTTATGTACACTATCTTCATTTGAGTTAGAGCTGTCCTTTGAATTTACAATTCTATTGATCTGTTTAGTGGTCTTTTGCTAAGGAAATTTACACAGACTTGTTAAATGGCTGTTTTCTGCAGTTATTGCATGTTTGACCAGATTCTGGCCACTTATCCCAATTATTGCTATAATGATCTTGTTTACCACATCTAAAGCATGATTTATTTTGAGATTTTTGTGTGCCTATATGTTTCTTGATTTTTTTGCGAGTATGCAGTAGTTTTACCTGTTATACTTGGATATACTAGGGCTAGGCTTACTTTTTGCTTGTTAGCAACTTTTTATAGGCTGCATGATTTACGTGGTTACTGCTGTCATAATGAGTCTTAACCCACAGTGACAAATGGCTGATAATTAGTTGTTTCTAATGCTCTTGCTATTTCCAGAAGTCTTACCAGGTTAGCCTCTTCTCTCCTAGCAATTTATTTGTAAGCTCCTGCAAGTTACTTCTTTTTATAACTTGCTCTATTAACCTGTCTTCTAGATCCACAGATTCACAAGTTGCAGCTAAATTTTTTAATCTAGTCTATTGTCTCACCTGATTCTTCTGATGCTTGGGTGAACTGATTCAAAGTATTTACGTATTGGCTTGAACATGTCCTGCAGTGAATCATCTGTTAGATTCAAAATATTGTACACTTTCTGAACTTCTAGACCTGCAGTATGAAGTGACAAAGCCTTCTGCTGCTTTTCATTTATTTTCCCTAATGCTTCTAAATAAACCTGGAAGTTGCCTATCAACTTTTTCCATCTTGTACCCACTGATTTAGGATCATAATTATCGATACTAAAGCTTTCTAAACTTTTGACATCTATCGACATGTTTGTTGTGAGATATAACAGGATCATAACAAACATGAGCATCGGAGGTCAGTACACAATATGGAATCGTATCCTACATACGTAAGGTAGAATTTACAGGACCGAAACCTGTGTGTTGGATTCGATACTTATACAATAATAATCGGTTACACATTTAACATTTAAGCATGATGCAATGCGAGTGCAATAGCTCTGAGCTGAACATGTCTACGGAGCTACATCTTGCCGTGCTCATTACATCAGTACTATCTTACATACATAACACATATGTATCAACTTAGTATAGTACAGTACAGTACAGAGTATGTAATTTTGCTAAGATGGTGCTGTTTCTATTCATCTATACACTTGCTGGAGGCATCACTCACTACAATTTGATGTTCTTTTTACGTGGGGAATAGTTTTCATGTTCATTAAGTTAGGAATAGAGTTGTATTTTGTGTAAAAATATTCATTGTATTTTTTATTGTATTTTTTGCAATTAATAATTTCATTTTTCTAAATACAGATTTTGATTTCTCCCTTTAACAGCGTTGCCACCATCAAGATTTCAACAATGACCTTCAACTCTTTCTACCACGTTCAGTAACTTTGATCCGGGACAAAGTATCAGATGCTGTAAGTGGTGGTATAGAAATTGTCATTATTGGATTGGAAAGTATGATATGATGCATAATTACTGTAGAATAATTATATTGACTATACTTTTGGTGATCCCGTGTACAGTACTATTAAGAAATCAATATCATTTTTATACAGTGCATACTGGTAAGAAGTAATTTAAAATTAGTATGCATCTAGTGCACTCAGAGAAGAGATTTGGGTAATATTGTCTTAAAAGGATTTTATAGTACTATCGATAGATCAAAATATTTCTGACATCAGTGGCCTTTATACTCTTGCATAGATACCCTAATTCTTCAATTAATATTGTACAGTAGCACCTCAGTTTGCCATATGCTTGGGTTTCTGACTTCCTTACAAGTAACAAAAACAGGTTTTGACATGGGAAAAACCTATTTCTGGGCTCAGCCGTGTCGCTCCGTGAAAGGTGTCCTCTTTAGCACTATTTCTAGTAGAATATTGCTATAATACCAGAGAACTGCTAAATTGGACATGTCAGAAGTCTCTGACTCGCTCACCTAAATAAAAGGTGTCAGTATAAAACTGGGGCGAGTGTTAAACACTACCACAGCAACCCCTAATTGACCTATTGTTGGTAGTCGCTGTTGAGTCCTCAATGGAGTTACCCTCCCTGGTGTGCGCCAGCACCCCAAGGTGATCAGACTAATAATATCAAAGAAATATCTTTTAGCCGGGTATTATGCCATAATGACAAACACTATGACAAGTGATAGAGTATAATGGACTCAAAAGACAAGAAGGCATTTTTTCTCGTCTTCAGCGAACGCTGCACCCAGTTTTCCTACATCAAAACCTGTAGAAGTGACTATTGCGCATGTGCATCGGCCATCTTGTTTTATGTTCGGCCCAGCGAAAAGACCACAAATCATTACTCTGTTTGTCAACACAGGATGTACCTTTATCCAAATCCCATGTTTTTTGTCAGGGAAGTAGGGGGGATTTTGAGGACTCAACAGTGACTACCAAAATAGGTTTTTCCTACATCAAAACCTGTTTTTTGATAGCGTAGTCATTGTTTCGTCCTCAAAGGAGCATTACACAGAAATTGACAGGTGACGAAAAACTTAAGCTCACAAATTTTCATCCCAAATATCTCAAAGTTTTAAGATTAAATAATTTCAGGTCCATTGTCAAGCCACTAGTTTCAGTAAATAAGATAACAAAAACACATAGGATATACTTTCAGCATAAAGTTCTATGGTGACTTACCTAAGTATGCTGGGCATGGTTGTGACCTTTACACACCTTCTCCAGCAGTAGTCAACATACCCACCCGTTAAGGAGACCCCTGGTTTTCTGTCTTGGTGCGTATGGGGTCAGGACTAACCATACCGCCTACTGATACAACAGTGTACTGATACACAGTGCATTCGAATTTGTTCCGTAGTGTTTTAAGAATACTGACTCTGATGACAACCCAGTACATTCAGAAACTTCTTCAAATAATACATTTCTGAAAAAGGCCAATGATGTACCATGTGACATCCAAAATTTGTTCACGTGTTGCAACCTGTGTATTGGATCTGTTATAGATGCAAACTGTAGCAGACCCATCATGCGCTATAATTGCTGTCTGGAAGCAATGGGCTGTGTCTGGAACCTTTTGAGGTTTTTCCTTATTCTGTTCCGAGTTTTGAGGGGAAGATACAAAAGGCCGTGAACTGTGTCCCAACACATTCCCAGCCACTGAAAATGTCTGCTGGGTGTGATGTGGGATTTTTTCCAATTTGTAATAAAGCCTTTTGACTGGAGTCTGTTGACTATTGTTCCTAGATTTTTCAGGCACACTTTTCTTGTGGCTCCCCAGACTAACCAGTCGTCTAAATAAGCTATCACATGTATTCCTTCTTTCCTGAGTTCCCGAACAACCACCGTCACCAATTTTGTAAAGATTCTCGGGGCAATGTTTAGTCCGAAAGGCATGACCTTGAATCTGTATGTACTTTTTCTTATCCGGAACCCCAGGAAGGGGCAGAAGGGAATGGCAATAGGGACGTGCCAATAAGCGTCTTTCAGATCTACAGAAACTGTCTAGGTCCCTTTTGGAATGACAGAACGTACTTGGGCAACGGAATTCATTCAAAACTTTTGACAAACAATGTGTTTGTTCAATGTTGACAGGTCGAGGATCACCTTCGTTCTGAAGAATCCTTTTTGGGAACACTGAAGAGACGTGCCTGGTGCCGAATGTAAGAATATTTCTCTATGGCTGCTTTTAAGAGGGCCTTCTGCACGTAATCTTTCATAAAGGGGTCCAGTTTTTGAAAGAACCCTTTCAAAGGTGGAGGGTGTGTGACCATTTCCACCCCAGTCCGTTGAGAATAATGCTGTCCCCCCAAAGAGAAGACTTCCATTCCATTTGAAACGTCTGAAGTCGACCCCCAACCAAACAATTCCTGTTGGGATCTCCCCCCTTCCTCTGCCTTTTCCCTTAATGGGCATTCCAGATGTTGCTTTTCCTTTTACTCTATAAGTTGGTTTTTTTGGACCTTGTGAAAAGGATACACTTTTTGCTGTGCAGGTTTTTGTCCCTTTTGAGGGTGCTGTCCCTTCTGACTACCTACCTGTGTATGAGGAGAGCTATTGGAAGTAAATGGAGGCCTATATGATTTTTTTATCAAAGCGTGCCTTTTTTGGATTTGGTAAGGGGAAATTTCTGGTTTTTTGTTTCCTGAAATCTTTTCCCAGTAGAACATACATTGCTATTTTGTTGACATGCTTGTTCTTTTATTTGAGTCACAATAGACTCCTCAAACAGGTCTCGGCAGAAGGCATTAGACTGTAATAGGGTAGTCACATTGGGAAGCGACTTGGAGTTTTCCAGTACTTCCATTTGCGCTTTTATGCGCCAGTCCAAAAATTCATAGAGAGCTTCCCATAATGTTCTCATAAGGCTTTTAGCCACAACAGCAAAAATCATCCTAGATTCTTCTGGAAGCCTTTTTGTGGCTACTTCTAACAGAGGAAGTGGTTAAGACACTAAGGAGGTGGGTCCTAGCACAAAACTCTTTCCTGATGTACCTTCTGAAATCCTTCTCATTGGAGTACCAAATTGCCAAGTTGCAATATCTATGGGGAGCTTTTTCCTATCAAAGGGAAGTTGTAGTGTTGCCCATTCCTCGGTGGAGTTTTCTGAAACCAGGATAACCGAAGCTAATGGTTTTAGTTCTGCTAATGGTTTATGCTTTCTGGTTACTACTTAATTTTGAAAATGTTTTCACATGATTTACGGCTTTAAAAATGAAGGGGCAGAAGGCTGGTGGTACATGGTGAGCCACCCGAGTCTTGTTCATAATAGCACTATAAATTCCTTTCCCATTTACCTGGTGAAGAGTTTCATCTACAGCTCTTAATGCCAAATATCCAGCTAGGAGAACAGCTTCCTTTTGAGGCTTCTCCATGTCTGGCACAGGTGGTATCAGGCGCCATTCAGTGTTAGGAAAGGCTGACCTGTCACTAAATTCAACATGTACTATTTCTATCATGGTCTTTCTCTCATTAATAAGATACTTATCATCCTGAGAGATATGGCAAAATAAAACTAAAATGATGTAGCCTGTTTATCTACTTCTAGGTACTTATCACCAAAAAATATTTAAGTACTAAGGGTTATTTAATCATCTTTAAGATGTACTATCTTAGGTTACGGGCTACCAATAATTGCCATTCCTAGTCTAAAATTATGTGTCCTAAACCAGCTAGGCTACTAGCTCATGTAGGCTACTGCCTCGGAAATTGTAGAAACCGTTATCTAAAAAGATTAACTAAATTACTAATACTATATGGAATAGTTCTTTAGCTAAAAAAAATTTCCAACAAAAATTTATTTATAAACGCTTTTTGCGTTCATAAAGGCTATCCTGAAACATGTCTCGCCGCTCACGTGTTCTAAACAAAACTAGTTTTCGTACTTCACCATAAAATTTTCATGTCCCACAGTTTTTGACCTAACCATTTTAACTAAATCTTAAAAATGAGCACTTAATTCAAATGTCGGTGATTCCACGATTGATTTCAAAGAAAAATTCTCAAGATAGAGGAACACTGGCTGAATAATCTTTCAGTTGTGATGACCAAAAGAGTAATGATTTTTGGTCTTTTCACTGGCCCGAACATAAAACAAGATGGCCGGTGTGCATGCGCAATAGTCACTTCTACAGGTTTTGATGTAGGAAAACTGGATACAGCTTTCGCTGAAGACAAGAAAACATGCCATCTTGTCTTTTGAGTCCATTGTACTCTATCACTTGTCATAGTGTTGGTCATGGCATAATACCCGGCTAAAAGAGATTTCTTTGATATTAGTCTGATCACCTTGGGGCGCTGGCGCACACCAGGGAGGGTAACTCATTTGAGGACTCGACAGCGATTACGCTATCAAAAGTCTGTTAAATAAGAAAGACCATATATTGTAGCCTGCACCTGAGTGTTTTCTAGATATCCTACGACAAACAGCAGTTCCACATACTGTAGTGTCTAACTTTAACTAACCAGTACTTGGTATTTACTTCAGCTTAAGAGATTTATCTAAAAATGTTTCTCGTGAAATGGCAGAATAGCAAAAAATTATTACAATAATGTAACTAGTAAGTACATTGGTCTGTCCAGTTGAGTTGCTTCTTTGTTTGATTTTCTGTAGGCATTGTTGTGCAGCCTGTGCATTTTATGCAGAATTTGTGGAGTTAGCCCAACTGAAACATATGCTTTGGTTATAGGAGGCTCACTTAGTATAGTTTTTATTTAGCCAAGATGGGAGTTGAATTTCAATACTTGGCAGATTCATGCCTTCTGGGTATTACAACATTATTAAATAAGATTGCATCTATGGAACATGAATAAATGTTTGTTTCTTTACTATGTCTTCATCCATTATATCCACATTCAATGCCTTGTATGTCCCAAGAAACCCACCATCATTTTGTCTACCAGACAAAATAATGATCATTCATGAATGCATCCCAGGGACTCAGCTGGTACATACCAGCTACCCTCCTCATAGTTTGTGTTTTTATAACACTGTTGACAGTTTTACCAAGTTGCATTTTTTTCTTGGCCTTCACAGAGTATTTAGTCATCATCATTTGTTAATGAAGTATGTATTTTTCCTTATCTATTCATAATTAATTATCTTTTTTATTGTAGTGTCTTACCAAACAATTATACAGCTATAGGTTCCCTACAACTGTATAATTGTTCGGTAAGTCTGCAATAAAATTTCATTTTATTACAAAAATTCCATTTTCATACATTCAACTTCCCTGTCAGATATATACTTAGCTATAGACTCCGTCGTCCCCGACAGAAATTCAAATTTCGCGGCACTCGCTACAGGTAGGTCAGGTGATCTACCGCCCTGCCCTGGGTGGCAGGACTAGGAACCATTCCCATTTTCTATCAGATTTTCTCTGTCGCCGGTGGTGTTAACATTGTTGTTACTACCTCCTGACTGGAATTCTTTTTTCAACGCAATTGATCTTCTTTCGGCCGACTTTTGGTGACGTACTTGGATCGTTGTTTTGGCATTCGCTATCGTGGACTTGTTTTTGGACTTGCTTTTGGATTTTTCTTAAAAATGTCTGACTCAAGTGTTGGTGTGAGGGTGTGTGCGAATGAAGGGTGCAAGGTGAGGATGCCGAAGGCTTCGGTAGATCCTCACACTGTATGCCGACGTTGTAGAGTTGTTGAATATTCATTGGCTAACACCTGTAATGAATGTGAAAGGTTGAGTGCTGAAGAATGGAAGACTCTAACTTCTTACTTGAAGAAGTTAGAGAGAGACAGAGTGAGGAAAGCGGCTTCTAAAAGCCTAAGTAGATCTAGATCTAATGAACCTTTATCTAGTTCTGTAGCTTCTTCTCCTCATAATATGAATTATTCTCCCTCTGTATCAGGCCGATCACAGTTTGCAAATCCGACAGATTCTGCATCGGAAATTGCAGACCTGAAAGCTTCCCTTCAAAGGATGCAAGAAAAAATGGCGGCTATGAAGGTAAGCAAAGTGATGGTGATATTTCAAGTGATGTAAGTGTCCCCAGTGTAGTGGAGGGGGCGTCTGGTCGGCTCTGCGACGCTCCCAGGCCTAGACCTCTTCCAAGCTCCCTGGCCCAGAGGAGAAGGAAAGTCGAAAGCCTTACGGAGGTTGTGGAGATTCCCCATCGATCAGGCGTCCCTTCGGCAGGCTCTGTATCGCCTCAGACTGCCAGGGACCGCTATAGAAAAAGCGTCCTGCGTGAGTGCTTCTCTTCTTCAGGATCTCCCTTTGCTGCAAGGGAACCTCAAGCGCCTTCTAGATCTCCCTCTCCTCCTTATGAAGAGGAAAGAGAGGCGTCGAGCAGCTAGCTTCTTTGGTGGGAGTCCTATTCAAAGAGCCTCCTCGTAGAAAGGACAACAAGCTGCCTATCAAAAATTCTAGACACCGATCTCCTGCCAGGCGCAACGAACCCTCCAGGGAAGATGTCGCACAGGCGGCCATCTTTGTTGGGAACGAAGCACTGGACAGGCGAGAGGAAGAAGAAGAAGCGCCAGGCAACACCTGAAAGTGATTCGCTTTACAAGAGAGAAGTTTTCGCAGGGCGTGAAGAGCCAACCAGGCGCAAGGCACCAGATTACAACCAGGATCCTTCCAGGCGCTAGGCGCCAGCCAGGAACGAGGCGCCAGCCAGGCGCGAAGAGCCTGACAGGCGCCAGTTAGACAAGATTCGCCAGTGATTAGACATAGGGAGGCGATGTCACTTAGTCCCTCACCTATGAGAAGTCCTTCGCCTTCGGAAAGAGTGAGGTCGAAGGAAGAAACATGCGATAAAAGGGATCGTTCTCCTTCTGACTCTCTCGAGTTAGAGGAAGTGTCAGAAGATGAGGCTCCAAGTAAAGAAGGACTATCGAATTATAAGGTTCT
Source organism: Macrobrachium nipponense (assembly GCF_015104395.2). Taxonomy (NCBI): domain Eukaryota; kingdom Metazoa; phylum Arthropoda; class Malacostraca; order Decapoda; family Palaemonidae; genus Macrobrachium; species Macrobrachium nipponense. Next base: position 23,962,304 of record NC_087222.1, read on the forward strand.
GACGGCACTCCTTCTTAAAGAATATGGAGATTCTCTGACCCCAGCTGCTCCGCCTTCTCCGCGCTCTCTCTTTTCGAGTGCTAAAGCTCTGAAGTCTTCGTCCTTCCTTAAAATGAAACCGGCCATCTCAATGAAGAGGGCCCTCCAGTCTCTCGGTTCCTGGATACAATCGAAGAAGGAACTGGGTAGGACAGTTTTTTGTATGCCTCCTGCCAGACTGATGGGCAGAAGAGGCATATGGTACGAGACAGGAGAGAACATGGGACTGTCTCTTCCTGCTTCGGCGGAATCTGACTTCTCGAGTCTAGTAGACTCGTCGAGGAGGCATGCCTTAAACTCGGCTCGAGCGACATGGGGCCTTTCTGAATTGGATCACCTCCTCAAGGGGCTTTTCCATGTCTTGGAAGTTTTCAATTTCCTGGATTGGTCCCTTGGGGTTTTGGCCAAAAAGACCCATGACGCAGAAGGCCTAAACCCAGAAGTTTTGCTGAGCATCCTGGCATGCATAGATAAAGCGGTTCAGGATGGTTCGGGAGAAGTCACCTCTCTCTTTGGAGCGGGAATTTTAAAAAAGAGAGCGGTTTTCAGTTCATTCTTGACTAAAGCCGTCTCTCCCTCGCAGAGAGCCGCTTTACTTTTCGCTCCATTATCAGAGCATTTGTTCCCTTCTCAGTTAGTGAGAAGGTGACTCAGGATCTTCTCATGCAATCTTCTAAGAAGAATAGACCTGTGGTCATTGAAGAAAAGAAAGGGGCTCGTGCATCGCAACAGCCCTTTCGAGGAGGCCCTCCTTTTAGAGCAACCTCCAAAAGGAAAGCTACGGAAAAGCGAGGAAGAGCTTCCTTCCGACCCTTTAAAAAGGGTAAATGAGATCGAGATCCTCCAAACACCAGTAGGTGCCAGGCTACAGGAATTTGCGGAAGCCTGGGCACGGATAGGAGCCGACACCTGGTCACTGTCAGTCATCAAGAAGGGATATTACGTCCCCTTCAAGGACAGTCCTCCCCTGACGTCAACACCGAGGGAACTGTCCGCCAGATACAAGGACCCTGTACTGAGGGATACTCTTCGACAAATGGTGGAACAAATGTGGGACAAGAGGGCAATTGAACTAGTACTGGATCACAACTCCCCGGGGTTTTACATTTGCCTTTTTCTAGTCGCAAAGGCTTCGGGGGGGATGGAGACCAGTCCTAGATGTAAGTGCACTGAACAGATATGTGGAGAAGGAGAAGTTCAGTATGGAAACATCTGCATCAGTCCTTTCAGCCCTACGCCAAGGAGACTGGATGGTATCTCTCGATCTTCAGGATGCCTATCTCCACGTCCCGTCACAAGCCTGATGAAGAATGTGGCAAGATATCTGTACCTAAAGGGAATAAACATCTCCCTCTACCTAGACGACTGGCTCATCAGAGCCAGATCGCAGAGACAGTGTTTGGAGGACCTTACAACGACACTAGACCTTATAAGGTCACTAGGATTAATCGTAAACCTCGAGAAATCTCAGATGATCCCCAGCAGCCAGAACATGGTTTATCTGGGGATTCGGATGGATTCTCGGGGTTTTCAAGTTTTTCCTTCTCAAGAGAGAATCACAAAAGGTTGTGGAAAAGTCTCCAGCTTCTTAGGGAAGGAGCGCAGTTCAGCGAGGGAATGGTTGAGCCTTCTGGGGACCCTTTCCTCGCTGGAACAGTTCTTTCCTCTAGGAAGACTTCATCTCCGTCCCCTACAATTCTTCCTAAAAAGGGTTTGGAACTGGAAGACAGGACAGCTCACCGACACATTTCCGATTCCTCTTGAGGTGAAAGATCACTTAAAGTGGTGGTTGCCCCCTCTAGAGGAAAACAGAGGTATGTCCCTGGAAATTCGGAACCCAAACCAAGTTTTGTATTCCGACGCGTCGGAGACGGGGTGGGGTGCAACCTTGGGAACAAGAGAAGTGTCAGGCACCTGGTCAGAAGAACAGGTGTCCTGGCACATCAACTGCAAGGAGCTCTTAGCCATACATCTTGCTCTAAAGGGCTTCGAGCCGATAGTCAGAGACGGGGTAGTTCAGATAAACTCAGACAACACCACCGCTCTGGCTTACATACGCAAACAAGGCGGGACGCACTCGTTCTTTCTCTACGAGTTAACAAAAGAATTTCTAGTATGGGCACATCAAACATCAAAAGAACATTATTCTACTGACAAGATTTGTCCAAGGAGAGAGGAACGTGAGAGCGAGACAGGTGATGAGCAGGAGGTTCCAGGTCCTTCCCACAGAATGGACCCTCCACTCAGAAGTGTGTCAGAGCCTCTGGTCACTTTGGGGGAGACCTCAAATAGACCTGTTCGCCACGTTCCTCTCCAAAAGGATAAGCACCTTTTGCTCATTGGTAGAGGACCCCAGAGCATTTGCAGTAGACGCCCTTCTCCTAGATTGGTCGGGACTAGATGTGTACGCCTTTCCTCCATTCAAGATCCTGGGGGAAGTACTCAGAAAGTTTGTGGCCTCAAAGGGCACAAGAATGACTCTGATAGCCCCATTTTGGCCAGCTCGAGATTGGTTCACAGAGGTAATGGAGTGGACGGTGGACTTCCCCAGATCTATTCCAAACAGGACAGATCTGCTCAAACAACCCCACTTCGAGAGGTATCATCAAAACCTCCCCGCTCTTGCTCTGACTGCCTTTTGACTATCGAAAGACTCGTGAGAGCAAGGGGCTTTTCTCGCAAGGCTGCAAGCGCAATCGCTAGAGCCCGCAGATCTACAATGCGAGTATATCAATCGAAGTGGGAGGTGTTCAGAAGTTGGTGTAGGTCGAAGAAGCTGTCCTCCTCCAATACCTCTGTGACCGAAATTGCCGATTTCCGAAAGGGATACAGAAGTATGCTTTCAGCCGTATTCAGGAATAGAGGCCTAGAATTCGCTGACAATAAGGATCTGCACGATCTAATTCGGTCGTTCGAGACGTCAAAGTCAAGAGAACCAAGAGCTCCGAGCTGGAATCTGGACGTAGTCCTAAGATTCCTGACTTCGGAAAAGTTCGAACCTCCACATCTGGCCTCCTTTCGAGACATTACAAGAAAGTGCTTGTTTCTGTTGTCTCTCGCTACGGCGAAAGGAATTAGTGAACTGCACGCCCTAGAGTCTCGTGTAGGGTTTATAGGAGACTCTGCCATCTGTTCGTTTCAGACTCTGTTTCTAGCGAAGAACGAGAATCCTTCAAAGCCCTGGCCCAGGAGCTTCGAAGTAAAGGGCCTGACTAACCTAGTAGGTAGGGAGGCAGAAAGGTCCCTTTGCCCGGTCAGAGCACTAAAATTCTATCTAGATAGAAAGAAGCAGATGGGGGGTTCTCAACAAGGTCTATGGTGCTCTGTAAAAGACCCGAAAAGACCTATGTCGAAAAATGCCTTGGCCTTCTTTGTTAGAAGCGTTATAACGGAGGCGCATAATAACTGCTCAGATGACTCCTTTAAACTTTTGAGAGTTAAAGCTCACAAAGTTAGAGGAGTCGTGACGTCACTTGCTTTCCAAAGAAATATGTCTCTAAAGAATATCTTGGAAGCGACATTTTGGAGATGCAATTCGGTTTTTGCATCTCATTACTTGAAAGACGTTCGGGTAACTTACGAGAAAGGCTTTTCTCTAGGTCCGTTTGTGTCAGCGGATACGGTCCTGGGTATTGGAGCAAGCACCGATCCTTAATTTTATTGTACGTGCGTAACCCTCTTGTTGGATATGTTCTTGACTTCCTGCTGGAAAGAGTGTTAGATGTCGCACAGGCGGCCATCACTTTTGCTCAGTAAGGAACTCGGGTTGTATCTGACTAATAGATGGGTACACATTTTTTTTTTTTGTACTTTAAAGTGTGCGTCTTGACTGTGTGATTCGAGGAGTTTGGGGGATAACTCTTGACAATCTTAGAACTAACACAGGTGTTAGGATCGGGTGATCGGGATCGGTTGTGTGCTCCTTAAATAAGGCGTGTTGTCATGTTAGTGGATTAGCACCCATTGACAAATGCCAGTTAGGCTCTGCCGAGTAAGTGGCTAAGACCCCATCGACAGACCCACAAGAACTCTTGGCCACAGATCAATATCTCGCTAAGGCTCTTGAGGCGAAGCAGACTCCTAGGCAGTAGCCACGAAGTCTTCCGCCTAATCAGGTAGGAACCAAGGTCTATAAATACCTACAATATATGTTGTTTACCTGTCTATTTCAGTAGTTAGCTCTCTCTTACCCTCCACCAAAGGGTGCCAATCAGCTAAGTATATATCTGACAGGGAAGTTGAATGTATGAAAATGATATTGTTATGATACAATAAAGTTTCATACATACTTACCTGGCAGATATATACGATTAATGGCCCACCGAGCCTCCCCGCAGGAGACAGGTGGAAGAGAGAAAATCTGATAGAAAACGGGAATGGTTCCTAGTCCTGCCACCCAGGGCAGGGCGGTAGATCACCTGACCTACCTGTAGCGAGTGCCGCGAAATTTGAATTTCTGTCGGGGACGACGGAGTCTATAGCTAAGTATATATCTGCCAGGTAAGTATGTATGAAACTTTATTGTATCATAACAATATCACAATATCATTTTTAACTTTTCTCTCAACTTTTAGTTTGGGAAAATTTAAGTTGTTCCTATACAAAACAAATGGCATCAGTGCTTGGTCACAAGTTATGTGGGACCACCTACATATCCTCAGCAACCCGTGACCACGCCAGTTTTTTTTTACTGCCTTTGAGAGAGGAAATACATTTTTTATTCTTCTTTAAAGCCAGTTTAGTTTGCCCCCATTTCTTTCTTTCTGGATTTCACCCGAGCCTAGGACTGCCCTGCGACAGTTGGATTCTAGGAAGAAGTCTGCTGCCAAGGAACTGGGTTGGTTCTCAGCATGATGTGGTTCTGTGCCATCACCTGCCTGTTTTTCATGTTCATAGTTTCATTGGCACCTAGTATGAGGTTGTTCATACTCATAGGACTAATTATATAGGTATACTACCAGACAGTTTTATTAAAAAAATGCGTAACTAGTTTTACTTTTTTTGATGTTATGTCGACTTAGTTGATTACTTAACCAATCTCTTCATCTTTTAATCATTCTAAATCTGTGTCTGCTAGCCTATTTCTTTTTCTCCGTTGAAATGCTCGTTCATTCTTTGTCATGACTTTTCTTCAGCTTTCTTCGGTTATCAGTAAATCTATTTCTTTTTCTCCATCGAAATGCTCTTTCATTCTTTGTCATGACTTTTCTTTGGCTTTCTTCGGTTATCGGTAAATCTCTTACTTCTGCCTCTATCAATGTTTTTCTTTCCAAATCTACCATGGTTACAGTATCTTCTTATGTTTCCAAGCTAGATATTACTTTAGCTACATAGCTTTCTAAGGATGTGTTGTATGGGAATGTTCAGTCTGTGGACTATCTCTGACAAGGCGGGAGAGTCGCCGTAATCCCCCCTATTTCCTGGCTATTGATGAAGCGATGTCCTATCTACCGTTCATCAAGTTGTGGATGCGACGCAGGTGCTCGGTTCCTGCTACCTCATGTCGCCAGGTGATGCTAGGAGGCAGCCGTCTCCTCCTGTCACTGGGAGACAGCTGTCTCTTGTGGCCCTCTGGCAGAAGAGTTTGAATCAGAGTATCTCTGGTTCGATCAGCATTTGTTGGAGTGCTACACTTTGCTGTATCCTCATTTAGAGAGAGATCACCAGTTAGTAAGAGCCACAGATCAGATTATCAGTGAGAGATCAGCAGCAGCAGAGATCTTCCGTGAGACTAGAGACAAAGGAACCGACGAAGTATCTATCAAAAGAAGAGTTGTTTGGGAGTTGGTTGGATATTGGTCTAGTCGTCTTCAGGAGTGGACGAATTATCTCGTGTTATCTCGACATCGAGCAGACTGCAGAGAAGAAAAGATCCTGCAAGAGGTTTTGGGTATTTCCTGCCTTTCAAGTAAACTAGTTTCTGCAATACGGAGTCAAGAGGATGACTGCAATTGCCGCTCTTCATTTATGAAGCCAGCGCGTCGAATCGCCAAATCGAGTAGCAAGTATTTGAATTGCCTCACTATTCCCCCAGTTCATGCAGTGTAAGATTCTATCTGTTTATGTAAATAGGAGATACCATTCTGCATTTACCTTTGTTAGTAAGCTTGTAAATAAACCTTTGTTGTGTTAGTGTTTCTTTCTATATTCATATCCCCAGTTTCAACTGTTTGTGTTGATAATTTTTTTTTATTTATTTCATATCGAACCTGAAGCGGACCTCCCTCAGAGGCCGTAACATTGTGTCGACCCTTTCCAGGATATTTCGACACCGTAAAATTGTCTCTGAGATTACGGAGTCCGTAACATTAAGGAAAGAGACCACATTGTGAACAGGTCTCGGTTGTCTCCTTTATTTTAGTGCCCTTTAAGTATTTGGAGGAAGAGAACCCAAGCTTTCCCCTTCAATTCCTAGGTTTCACATAAGTGACTTACCGAACAGTTACATAGCTTATAGCTTCTTACCTACGGCAGTCGAAATTCAAATTGTTGGCGCCAGCGGCGTTGCTATCTTAAGTATAGGTGATACAAGACCCGCCCACATCCGGGAACCCTGGGTACTGCTAGCCTTCTACCGTCAATTTTCGTTTCTGCCGCTCACGGGGTAACACCTGAGAGATTTTCGCTGCAGTCTCCTGCGTCGCCATTTTGGATTTTGGTTTTGTTTTTGGTGATGTACAAGTTTTTTCTTGGTTTTTTCTTGCCAGTTAGCTATCTCTATTCAGTTTTTTCGTCATTATTGCTAATTATGTCAGATTCTAGTTCATCTGCTGTAAGGTTTTGCAGCGCTGGCTGCAAAACAAGATTAGCTAAGTTATGTCACGATCCGCACTCTAAGTGCACTAAATGCAGAGGACAAAATTGTAATGGTATGGATGTGACATGTGATGAATGTAAAGAATTGGATGAACAGGGATGGAAGGCGGTTAGATCGCATGCTGAGAAAATGGAGGAGAAAGATAGGAAGAGGAAGGCAGCTCTTAGGGCTAGTAGTAAGAATAGGTTAGAAACTACTCCTGTTCCTTCGGAGACAAATAAGTCTTCTCTTGCCTCTCCTTTATTAGAGAATATTTCTCCAATTAATAGTCCTCCTACTTCTCCTTTGATTACCCCTGTTCAAGTTGCCCATGTTTCCGAACCCAACACCATTGCCCTTGCTTGAGTCTAAGATGGATAAAAAGTTCGAAGTGTTAGCTGAATCAGTTATGAAGTTAGGAATGTCTTTTAAAGCTTTCGTAGATAGTACAGTGAAATCTAGTGCAGTGCAAAGTGTTAATGTTGCGCCTGAGGAGGCGGTTGTCCGTTCCCCCTCGACTCCCAGACGAAGGTCACTGTCCCGCTCCCCCACCCGCAACCGGGAGAAGACATACCGGAGGTCGTAAGGAGTCTGGGGGAGTTTGCCCACGGTCAGCCGTCGACTCCGTCGACTCGCGGGTGTCGTCCAAAAAGATGTGGAAAGGTGTTAGTGTTTGTGATTCTCGTCTGTCTTCTGATTCGGAAGTGCAATCGCCAGTGCGCAAAGGCGAGGTGATTTGGTGTCTCGACCGTTAAAAAAGACATTCGATTCTTGCGGGTGATTGTCACGACTCCTGTTAAGAAGTCTAAGAGGCATTGGAGTCCTCAACCTTCGTGTAGTTTTGCTCCGGATGTGATATTTAGTGAATCTCCTCCGCAGTCGCATTTTTCGGCTAAAAGCAATGGCTCTCGGGCTAAACTTTGTGATAATTCACGATCGCTCGACTCTCCCCAAGCGAGTCTCGGTCGCAGTTTCGGCTCGGTCGCCTCATTCGACTCCGTATTACTGTCCAGAAGCGTATTCGCTCGTCTTTGTTCGACTCCCCTCGCCGTGAGTCGATAGGAATTTCGACTGGTTGTTCGCCTGTGTCGACTCGTGGTGCGGAGACTTCACCTGTTAGAAAGAATCGTTCTTCGACTGAAAGACCATCGACTTCTACACCGTGTTAGACGATTCTACCTTAGCTCCATTTAAGAAGCATTTCCAAGGATCTTATGAGTTTGTTGAAATCCTCCACCGGGTAGAACATAAGCCTGATTTCGACTCTGCTTCCGTGCAGTCTGAAGAGGAAGCTTTGGATCAAGATGACAAGGATTCGTCGGCTTGATCGAGTCTTCTTAAATTTTTTCCTGTCCACTTATCCAGATTACTTTGAACCTGCTTCTCCGTCTTCACCGCCTTCAATGTTCGTTAAAGATAGGAAGACAGCGTATTCGTGTCTACCTAAACTGGTTCTTTCTCAGTCCTCGAAGCAGGCCCTTAAGGAGTCAACAGAGTGGCTTTCTAAGAGGGAAACAGGTAAGGCTTCGTTTGCTTTCCCACCTTCTAAGCTTCAGAGTAAAGCGTATCGCTTCTACGCAACTGGAGAAGTTCCTTCTTTGGGAGTGTCTGCCTCCTCCCAGGGAGACTTCTCCGGGTTTAGTGGACTCACACCGAAGAGCAGCTTTTTCGTCAGCTAAAATTTTGTTTTCTTCTTCAGAGCTGGACCATTTGGTGAAGAATATTTTTAAATTATTGAGGTATTTAGTTTTTTGGACTGGACTATTGCCTCTTTAGCTCGCAAGATTGAAGACTGTCAGTCTTTAGAAGAAGATTTTGCCACAGACTGGTTAGGAGTTCTGTCCTGTGCGGATAAGGCTGTTAGAGATGGTTCAGGAGAATTAGCAGCCCTTTTCACAATGGGAGTGATGAAGAAGAGAGAAAGGTGGTGTTTCTTTCGTGTCTAAAGGAGTCACTAATAACCAGAAGTCGGCTCTCATGTTTGCTCCTCTCTGTAAATCTCATCTTTTCCCTGAAGAAACCATTCAACAAATTCTATCGGATTTAGAAAAGAAATCTACTAATGATCTCCTTCTTCAGTCTTCCAGACGTCCGAAAGAGCCTACTCCGACAGGAGCTAAGTCTCTCTCTTCAGAAGCATCCCTTTCGAGGGAATAAACCTAAGTGGCAACGACCCAGGACTAATTTGCGTCCACAGTACAAGTCCTCAAAGAAACCTCCCCCAAACCTTCGGACAAGTGAGAAGCCGTTCCTTCACGTGCAAGTAGGGGCAAGACTCCATCTTTTTTGGGAAGAATGGAGTCGAAGAGGTGCAGAGCAAGGGGTAGTTCAAGTTCTTCGAGAGGGATACTCGATTCCTTTTGTTTTAGATCCTCCTCTCTCTGATACACCAATCAGCTTAACAGCATATTCTCCAGGATCAGAGAGAGCTTTGGCTTTAGCAGCAGAGGTCAATGCACTCATCAAGAAGGGAGCAATAGAGGAAGTCCTCGACAGTTCTCAGGGATTCTACAACAGACTCTTTGTAGTTCCCAAAGCCTCGGGATTGGTTGGAGGCCAGTGCTAGATGTAAGCGCATTGAACCTTTTGTGCTGAGACAAAGTTCAATATGGAAACAAATCATTCTGTGATGTCGGCACTTCGCCCAGGCGATTGGATGGTGTCCCTGGACATGAAGGACGGCCTACTTTCATGTCCGATATTTCACCAGAGTTCAAAGAAGTTCCTGAGATTGTGTTCGAAGGGAGGACGTATCAATTCAGAGCCCTTTGTTTCGGCCTTTCGACGGACCCTCAAGTATTTACTCGTGTTCTTGCTCCATAGGGGAAATGGCTGCATATGTTGGGCATAAATGCAGCATTTTACCTGGACGACTGGCTTCTCAGATCGGGTTCGAGGACACAGTGCGTGAAGGATTTACGGAAGACACTGTCATTAGCGAGTCAATTGGGAATTCTCATCAACCTGGAGAAGTCTCAATTAGTGCCGTCCCAGAAGATCCCCTATTTGGGGATGATTCTGGACTCTCAGACTTTTCGGGTTTTTCTGTCCCGAAAAGAATAGAATCTTGCCTCAAAAAAAGTGAGCCAATTCCTGAAATCGTCAGTCCTCCTCCGCCTTGGAATGGATGAGGTCTTCTAGGGACGTATCATCAGTAGAGACGTTTGTAAAGTTGGGTCGTCTTCACATGAGATCTCTTCAGTTTTATCTCAAAGCGAGTTGGTGTCGGAAGTCTCAACCAGACACGTATTCGTTCCCAGTGTCGGAAGAGATCAAGAACGACTTGAGATGGTGGATGTCGAGGGAAAGATTGCAAGAGGTGTCTCCCTGACATTAAGGAACCCAGACGTAGAATTATACTTCGACGCACGGACAGAGGTTGGGGGAGCTCTCCTAGGGACCAAAAAGATCTCAGGATTATGGTCAGAGAAAGAGAGGTTGAATCACATCAACATGAAGGAGTTGAAGGCGATTTGGTTCGGTCTGCAAGCATTCGCTCCTTTGGTCGTGGGAAAGAGAGTGGCAGTATACTCCGACAACACCACCGCTCTATCTTATATCAGGAATCAGGGAGGAACCCATTCATTCTCCCTCAAACAAAGTCAGAAGATCTCCTTCTCTGGTCTCAAGATCGGGATATTTCCCTCGTTCCGAGGTTTGTACAGGGGAAGTTAAATGTACTGGCAGACGAACTCAGTCGAGTAAACCAAGTTCTTCCCACGGATTGACATTGCAAGACAAAATTTGTCAGGAACTGTGGAAACTTTGGGGAAGACCTTCAGTGGATCTGTTTGCCACGTCGAGGAACAATCGACTTCCGATCTTTTGTTCCCCAGTTCCAGATCCTCTTGCTTGGAAGACCGACGCAATGCTTCAGGATTGGACGGGTCTAGACGTTTACGCCTTTCCCCCATTTGGAATGATCAGAGAGGTGTTGAACAAGTTCCTCTCACATCAAAATGTGTCAATGACGTTGGTAGCACCATTCTGGCCCAGGAAAGAGTGGTTTCCAGACCTTCTCAAGTTGGTTATAGACCATCCCAGACTTCTTCCTCAGTATCCTCGGCTACTCAAACAGCCCCACTTCGACAGGTATCATCAGAATTTGTCCGCTCTGTCACTGACAGGGTTCAGACTGTCCAAAGGAAACTCGTCAGAGCGAAGGGGTTTTCTCGTAGAGCGGCAGAGGGGCTATTGCTAACTGTCGAAGAAGCTCTTCTGCCAAGCTTTACCAATCAAGTGGGGAGTCTTTAGGACGTGGTGCAGAAGACATAATTTCTCGTCTTCTAAAACTCTGTGACAGAAATAGCTGATTTTTTGCTGTACCTTAAAGAAGTTAAGAACTTGTCGGTATCGACAATTAAAGGGTACAGAGCTATGCTGTCCTCAGTGTTTAAGCATAGAGGGCTTGACATCTCCTCTAACCAGGATATTGGAGATTTAATTAAATCTTTTAATACAGTAAAAGTATCCAAGAAGGATAGTGGTGGACTGGAACTTGGACGTAGTTTTAACTTTTCTGATGTCTTCACGATTCGAGCCACTTCGTGAAGCGTCTTTGAGAGATGTAACGAGGAAGGCACTTTTTCTCTTCGCTTTGGCTACAGCAGGAAGAGTGAGTGAGTTACAAGCCATCCGCAAAGAGGTGGGGTTCAAAAATCGTAATGCGGTTTGTTCTTTTGTTAACGAATTTTTAGCAAAGAACGAATCTCCCTCTAACCATGGCCTAAATCTTTTGTACTTAAGGGATTATCTAATATAGTGGGTCCGATGGACGAAGAATATTTACTATGTCCTGTCAGAGCTCTGAAATGTTACCTGTCAAGGACACAATCCGTTAAGAGGTAATTCCGACCGACTTTGGTGTTCGGTTAAGAATTCTGCAAAACCCACTCTCCAAGAACGCTATTTCGTTCTTTTTGAGAAGTCTGATACTGGAGTCACACTCTCAAGTCCAAGATCAGACTCTAAATGTGCTTAAGGTGAAAGCACATGAAATACGTGCAGTGGCGACATCCTTAAGCTTCAAGCACAATATGTCGCTTTCCTCGATTCTTCAATCTACGTTTTGGAGATCGAGATCTGTGTTCGCCTCATTTTACCTGAAGAATGTAGAGGTTACCTATGATAGTTGTTGTAAATTGGGTCCTTTGTCGGTAGCGGGCATGGTGTTGGGAAAGGAAACATAGGGGAACTTTCTATCCTCTACTGTCTCCTCGCCTTGTTATAGGTTGTTGAGTCGTGGGCAGACTGGAGGCTCATAGTACTTTGGAGAACCCCTCCAGATCTTATTTATTTACTTTTTGAGTATGTCATTATTTTTGGTATAGGTGATGGTCTGTTGTTTTTTATCTGGTTTCTGAAGCCCAGGGCAAGGGCATTATCTGTTTTTTTAATATTTTGTCAACCAACGGTTCTTGTCCATGGTTACAAAATCCCACTAAGTAGGGACGACCCTGGCCTATACTGCCACGTCTCCTACGAGTGATGAGAGCGCTAACAGAGGCAGTATTCTCCTGCAGCTGCTCTCTCACAAGGTAGGGTACTGCAACATTTGCTGTTTAATGTGGTCTTACTGTCATTTTTATGTAGTCCATCTACCCTCCTTCCGGGTAGTTTGGATTTCAGCTATGTAAACTGTTCGGTAAGTCACTTATGGTGAAAATGATATTTTCATGATAAAATAAAGTTTCACATATACTTACCGAACAGTTACATAATCAAAGCCCCCACCCACCTCACAGATGGACGTGGCGGCTAAACGAAAATTGACGGTAGAAGGCTAGCAGTACCCAGGGTTCCCGGATGTGTGGGCGGGTCCTTGTATCACCTATACTAAGATAGCAACGCCGCTGGCGCCAACAATTTGAATTTCGACTGCCGTAGGTAAGAAGCTATAAGCTATGTAACTGTTCGGTAAGTATATGTGAAACTTTATTTTATCATGAAAATATCATTTTTCTTGTACTTGGGTACACACAGCTCCCTTTAGATCTACTGGGCTTGACCTCTGGTTTTATAGAAAGTTGCAGAGCACTGATTTGTGATACAGGCACTTAAGCTGTCTTCGGCAGAAGATTCTTTTTTCTTTTCTCTTTCCTGTGAAGAGATGAACTCAAGCTGATAAGTGCTTTGAACGTGCTGAAACGGAGTCTTAGTATATTGTTGAAGTTTGTATCTTTTATACAAGCAACTTACCCAATAATTACATAACTACTAGTTTCACTTGTTCAGCAGTTAACATTTTTAAATTCACGGGTCGCACTAGTATGTTTTGGGGTAGATGACTTGACCCTGCCCACTTTTGGGGAGAAAGAGGTACAACTTAGCAAAGAGCTTCAATTTGTTTTTGCCAGTTGATGGTTGAACTCCAGTGGTTGGCAGCAGTCAGTTTTGGAATTCATACTTGTCTGGTTGTTTTTTCTCACAGCAATTGGTGAAGCATTCCCTTATTGGTAGCCTTTCGGCATATTTAGTTGGTGATAGTTGTTTCTTTATTGAGACCTTATCATCAAATTACAACTTGTTTTCCCCAATTTTGACTTATTCAAGATGTCTGACTGTAGTGTCTCAAGTTTTAGGTAATTGCAGCACAGGCTGCAATATACTTGTATTACTAAAGAATCCTAGGACTAGCATATGAAGTGTATTGCTTGTAGGGGGTAGTCTTGCTCAGTTGATTTAAGATGTCAAGAGTATGCTGATTGGAACATTAAGAAATGGCAGACTCCAGATTCTCACTTAAAGAAATTGGCTAAGGACAAGACAAGAAAGGCGACTGTTAGGGTGAACAATAAGCTCTTAGATAGTCAGGAATCATCTATGGCTAGATGTTCCCATAATTTCTTTGAACCCTGCAACTCCTTTAACTGTCTCACCCCCTCCTTTACCCAGCTCTCTTATTTTCCAACCAACACCTTGGCCAGCCTCTAGTGTAAAATTGATAAGAGATTAAAGTTAATAGTAGAATCACTTCCCCAGTTTGCATTTTCTGTGAAGATCCTAATGGACAAGAAAAGCAATTCAGAGGGCCTTATAGCACCCAGTGCTAGTGAAGTGGTGGAGGAGGTGGCTGCTTGGCCCGCCGATTCTCCTATGCCAAGGTCTCTGGCATGCTCCTCAAAACCTGGAAGGAGTCAAAGTGGTAGCCTATGGGAGGTCACTTGGTTGGGTCTGCCCATGGGCAGTCACCCAATTGGAGAGGTTTCTCAGTAGATATGCATATCTTCAAGTTCAAAGAATCGAGTCCCAGGTGTCATGGGCGCTTCGCGGATAAGTCGCATACATATCCTGTGGATATGTATCATTCTTCCTTCACCAGTGCCATGTAAGAAGAGTAAGGAATTCCCACCGTGTAGTCCCTGGGACAGCCCAGAGTATTTTTTGTTGGATAACCACTCGGCAGAAAGTCAACTTCTGGCACAAGCTTCATGTAAGTGCTCTTCCTCTGGTGTCAGAGCTTCCTTTGGAAGTTGAACATACTTAGTACCAGAGCGCCCTGTGGTGCCTGAGCTCCCAGCAGCTTCCATACACAAGGTAGTGTAAGAACTCCAAGTAATCCAGGACCATCATTGTTGCCAGGTTCTGTAAGAGGGATGCTGAAACCAAAAGTTGACCATTTTATTCTTAAACCTGCATCCAGGTTTGTTTTTTACCCTCTGTCATGTAACACAGAACAAAAATCAGACTTCTAAGTGCCATTACACTTACATAAAACTTAAAAGGGTCAACACTAACCCTGGTAAAGCTTACTAGATGTCAGAACAGTTGAAAAACCATCAAAGATGCCTAGCAGCTTCATCCCTGCTCAGAAACAAAATCATATTGGAAAGATTCCTTCTTTGAGTGAAATAAAAAAACAATTTTGAATATTGGTTTGATCATTCATTCTGTGGAAGGACAGTGTTTTTAGCAATTAAGATCCAGAACAAAACTACCAGCAGAGTGGCCATTACATCTGCAAGTTCGACAGTTGCTGTGGGATTAGAGGAACACTCAAATGTAGACTTATTAGCATGCAGATTAGCAGGTACAACCTGTCGATTGCTACTCCTTTGAGGGCCCTCAGGCTTGAGCAGTGGATGTGTTTCTTCAAGTTTGGCCTGATTCAGACTCGTAGACCTTTCCCTCTATCTACTCTAAGTTAGTATTGAGCAATTTAATGTTCAAGAATGGCTCTCCTGAATATAGTAAGACTTTTCACGTCTTCTTTCAAGGTTGTCATTCCATTCTTTTCTTGCTATTGCATCATATGCTATTAGATCTGACTTGTGATTAGCACCTTAAGGTTTTGGAATCAGTTGAGGTGGAAGCTCCTTCAACTCAGTGCTACTATTTCAATCTCTGGATTTAGATGCAGGTCGAAAGTTTTATCTGCAGATCCTTTAGAGCCTCCGAATGAGCTCCATTCAATTGCGTATTGACTGTGAAAACTTCTATTTAGCACTATCAACAATTAAAAGGAGCAAATAGATTGCAAGCACTCTCCTTAAGGCTATTGCAAGAGAATGCTATTTCATAATTATGCATTATACCTGAGAATGAAGTCAAGGCTAAGTTTTCAGAGATCTGTAAGAATTCCCCTAACTTAGATAAATTAAGCCTGAAAAAGGCAGGTATCCTTTTATTTTGTGATTTTAGTCTGGAGTAGGGAAGTTAGTATTTTTGTTATGTGGTTTTAGAAAAACTGGATGTCTGTGTCACAGGTTAAGCCTGGAGAAGGCAAGTCAACCTTTTGCAGTTTTAGAAAATGTAGAAGTCCTTGTAAAGGGTTAAGCCTGGAAGAGGGCAGGTTAACCCCTTTTGCTGTTTTAGAAACCAAGAATGTCATTGTCAAAGATTAAGCCTGGATAAGGCAAAGTTAACATTTTGTTTTGTGGTTTTAGGAAACCTAATGTCTTTGTCAAAGGTTAACCAGGAAGAGGCAAAAATTAACCCTATGTTTTTTGGTTTTTGAAAAAACCAAAAAACATAGAATGTCTTGTCAAAGAACATGAGGTTCTC
>NC_087222.1:23978641-24011902 GCF_015104395.2 Macrobrachium nipponense
CATGAGGTTCTCTGTGATGTATTTGATTGGGCTAGTGCATGAGAACTAGCTCCATTCCATTTACCTTTATTAAAGTATATACATATTCACTATGTGAGAGCTGTCGCTACCTCATTAGTTTGTTGACAAGTTGTCGCATGAGGAAGAGTTTAATGTGGTGCAGAAGTGGTGCAATTTGGTTTTGCTGTTCAGTACCTTAAGTATGCAAAATCATGTTTGGATAGGATAGCCCTTTGTCCGCTACTAGTTTTCCTGAACCAAGGAAAGAGCAATTTTTTAGGCTTTGTTTTTAATCCCAGGTTTTAGTATTTTGGGAGCATGAAGTTACATTGATTGGTTGAGCAGATCTGGTCTAGCTGCACTACCCACCATCCTCTTCTCAAATGTGGGAATCAGCCAAATTTAGCAGTTGGTATGATGTATCCCAAATATAAATTTTCAAAATAAAATGTATTATTTGGGCTTAGCTAAAGTAGACCCCAACCAGCCTCCCCACAACTTAGTGGGCTGTCAAAGAGAATGATGTAAGCTAACTTTAACAGTGGGTATTTTCAAGCAGTTGCATGTGACCATTGTTTCTTCCATGTCAAAAGGGATCTAGGACCATCTTGTTAGGTTTATTCCTTAGCTATGTAAGCATTACAGCCGCCCTCATCTTTTGCTGTCCATGCTATGATTGTTTTGCCTGCTGCTCCAGCTGTCCCTGCTGCTTTAAAGATTTTTTCTAGGTTTGTTTGTAAGGCTGCACCTCTTGCCCCAGCTTTACTTGCCAGTGTCTTGTGTTTTTCTTTAACATAATTCATGTTCAACTGCATGTGCTGAAAGCAATTCCATTTAAGCTTGTTGCTTCTGCTGTTTGGTTTCTATGCAATTCTGTGATACCTGTTTTTCGTGTGGAACTGGTTTGAACTGATGTCCCTTCCATGCCTGTAACTCTTGTTATTGTTACCGTGCTTACTTTTGCAGTTTCCTAGGTTTAAGGACACTATATCACTTCCTGTTTCTATTTGAGAAGTATGCATTCATCTATGGGTTCTTCTGTGGTAGTTCAAGCATAGGTGCACATTGTTCCTAGGAGTATGCTTAAAGGAGAGGTTGTCTAGAGATTGAAACTGACACAATGATGCATGTTCCTTTAATTCACTTGTCAGGCTGTACGTACCTTTTGGCTATTAAGGACCTTGTGAATTTCTGTTTTCCTTAGACATCAGATATGGGACTGAGAACCCTCTTGACTTACTCCTGTTCCCTGAGGCTGTATTGAAGAAGCTGTTGGAGTAGCACACATCATAAGAATCTGACTGGTATTGATCAACTTTAGTGCTTTATCCTCCTTCAAACAGTTTACTACCCCAAGGAATATTTGACTTCAAGCAATAGGAACTATGCTGAGATGGCAGGATGTTAGCTACCCTCTCAAGACAATTTTACCTGATAACCCTAAGTTTCATCAAGGAGGAACCCTAAGTTTCATCAAGGAGGCATCAGTTGCCAATTTGCTGAAGGAAAGTGGGGAAGAAGTCTGCAGCACCATCCCCTGGAAAAGGTGACAGATGATGTCTTTCCTTGCTCATGGATTGTTCTTTGGATAGCAGGACCTTGTCTTCAGATATTGGAATTATCGTAGGAGGTAAGAACAGTGCCTTGGGTAGTTGTGGTTGTCAGGGTCAGTTAGTTCATCCCTTAGATGAAGACAGGTACCACTGACTTTGCAGGCGGTAGCCTGTGGGGTGAGATGTAAGTTCATAGCATGACAGTGAGATACAGTTGATGATCTAGAAGCAGGTGATTGAGCAATTCAGATAGATTTTGAGGGTTTTTTGGTCTTGCTTTTCTTGTTCCGAAGGTGACGAGTGGTTGGCATATGATTGGTGCATGATCATAAACCTCGGTTTCCTTAACAAGTACTTGCAGCAAACTCTCATGATGCAAAAAATGGAATTGCCAAAGTATTCAACTTAGGGATTTCCTTTCATGATCCATTCCATTTGTTATCATGGAAATACCTTCACTTTGTGACCAACTGTTTCATTGTGATTGCAGCTTGAAGTCTATTCTCACAATTTGGCACCACTGGCATGGGGCTACATACAGAGGTACTTGATGATGGCTGCAATGGTGATAGAGTAGTGACAGGACAGGATCAAGAGACTGCTATCCATCATTTAACATTCCTATTGTCAGTCAAGATGTGGCAGCCCTTGTTTGGTCATCTTGTCCTTGGAGAATTATTACAGACAGCCTTTTCAGGATGAGATCCCTGCAACACTTGTCAGTTACTAAGCCACAGCCTTGGAAGAAGAGGGTGTGCAGTGGTGGCGGCAAGACCCTAAGTTACCTGTCACTAGGAATTCCACTGGCTCCTTGCCTTCTGTACTTTGAAGAAGAAAAGATAGTCTCATATTCTTAGTCTTAGAGACTTAGGAGTATCTAAGACTAAGAATGTGGGCATATGATTGTTTGTATGAAAAAGCTAGTTAAAAAGAATGTGGGCATATGATTGTTTGTATGAAAAAGCTAGTTTTAACTAATCTCTTTTAACTTTAAACTTTGGACATTTTATTGTGAAGGAAAAGTTTGTAAGAAAATACTTTGGAGAAAGTGCTCAAAGTCAATTTTTCTAACAGCTTGGATTCAACATCAGAGGAGGAAAGGAACATTATTGTGGAATATATCTCTCCAAGGTGATGCCAAATACCGAAGCTGAGCGACTAGGCCTAAAAGAAGCAGACCAGATACTTGGCGTAAATGGTATCAGTTTTGAAGATATTGAACATGCAGGAGCAGTGAAAATTCTCAAATCTAATCAACACATTGATATGACCTTAAGATTCTTCCCTTATGGTTATAAGAAAACTTACGAGAAAGTTGGGAGAAGCCCATCTTGAAGCTTGATTCACCATAAGTGTTTGAAATCCCATATTATTTAACTGAAATTCCACATTCCAGTTAAACGAGGGCATCCACATGACCACACAGTGCCTGATGTGTAAACATTGTTGCCAGAACATCAACAGGAGTGGGAATATCCTCCGATGACATCAGGAGTGCAAAAATTAAAGGCATTGATGAGACAAAAAACATTGAATATATAATGTATTTTACCTTGTAATAAATTGCAGCTAATGCATTCATCTTGTTAACTAATGTTTAATACTGCAGATCAAAGTAGCTTAAAATCTGACCGGAAAATGAATCTGGAATCCTCCATACCATAAAGGTAAGAACTTGCTTTCAAACAAAATAACAGTTTTGGAAAGTTTATTAAATACATGACTCGCCTGGAGTACAATCCAACAATATCCATATTCACATACTGTTCTCTTTGTTCAAAGGGCACTACAAAATGGACTATACTTAGTATAACGTGACCACACGACAGTATAATACTTCCACAAGCAAATCCCTGCTTATAGAAAGTATTTTACTTTCAAAAGGTTAAGTTTTAATGGCAACTTTCATAAGCTGGAACTAAAAAGTACTTATGCATGAATAAATAGTTTAAGAGCAAAGTGTAATATATCAGTTTAGTCTTCAGCAACATTTACAGCAGTATATACACATATTACAACACAGAATGTCATTACACCATTTCCTAGGAAATTTCAATCATCTTATTTAAGGGGAGAAATGTAATGAAGGTTCCACCTATGACATATGAGAACTTTCTCACAACATGTCAAGTGTTGTCATTATATCCTTAAACTTTCACGAAAAACAGCAGAATTAGTCGAAGAAATATATTTTAAAAGCAGTAAATTGTAATAGCAATAATGGCTTACCTAAGAAGAATTGCTATCAACAGTGATCTTTTATTTAACAACTTGGAATATGTAACATCCATCACAAGAAAGAAACAGGAAGAGTACAAATGACCAGAATTAATAGCATTTCCTCAGTGTATCATCCTTTGATACCAGTAAGCCATACTTGCTCAAAAACTGTCGGCTAAATTTATTTTGTGAACTGACCGAACCTTCAAAAAGGGTGGGGTGGAAATGTTCCACTACATTGTTTTTCTAAGTAGGAAATTCCAATATTGTGTACATATATATATAAATCTGCATGATAGGTTTACCTAACAGTATTTTACCTAAGAGTATAGTGTTAATATCAGTCTCAAGAGTATGCAATACCTCCTTCACATTACTTGAAACAAAATATTATAAATATAGAGAAACTGAGATCAATCTAAATACGTACAGTACTATACTAACTTCAAGAGGAGAGAGTAACTGTTCAATATAGTCTATGTCCCTATAATTTCAAATTTATACATGAATGCACTTGCATACAAAGTTGACAAAACTGTAAGGGGATATTATGAAAAATAATGTACAAAACTGTAATAAAATTAATGTGATGAAAAAGTCAAGGATTACTACATGTATAATAAACATTCTAATCTCTTGACTTAAATATTTGACATTTTGTTTAACAGCAGTAGTTCTTTACCAAACCTTTGCTACCAAAATTTGGTCCCGAATTTCAAGGAAGATTCCACCAATGACATAACTACAGCTTCACAATACAAATAAAAGAATCTTGGATACACTGAAATGTAACTGTCAAATAAACTACAGGTTACATTTAGTTATCACCTGTCCCCTGATGATGTTTTATTACTAACATTTGTCAAAATGTATTCTCTAAAATATACACACCCAATTCTCTCATCTTAATACAAGTTGGTCTAAAAGATGACTAAAATAAAATCAAAATATCACAAAACACACAAATTATTTACATGTCTTTGTTGTGTACCCCTGGAATGCTCAGCGACAGTTCCATGTTCACAACAGTCAAGATTATGCAAAATCTGCACATCCACAGCCATACTCAACATAACTTACCTGAAGAATAAACGCAATGCAGAGAAGTACAGGTGAGATGAAATGTGTCAAGTTATTTCTCAAGTGACATTCCTCTGAATCTTTTTAGAAAACCCCATAAGAAGCAAATGTAGGCAGTTTACTAATCCTAAAACAAAATTCATATAAATATTTATATACATATAGTAATGCGCTTGCAATAATTGTTCCTATGGAGTTTCAATAATTTTGGCTTTCTTTCAATGAGCAACTGGTTTATACTTTACAGACTAAATCTTGTTATAAAAATAAAATAATTCAATTGTCAATTCTTGCTGTAGTTTTAATAGATTATTCTTGGTTGAATAATCTATTAAAACTACAGCACTCCTGTGTGGAGCCATAACATGATGCAAATTTTTGTTCTGATATTCTAATCTTGCATGTCCAGTGCTGTTTTACATTATTCAAGTACTGTACTATACTACACTGAATTTGCATTTACTAACCCAAAACTGACTGGGTGTGTAAAAAAAAAAATTGCCATTTCTTTGAGGTTGCTGAACTCATTACTACCCGTAACAAAAATGACAATCAAATGCTTACCTAAATTCAACTTTTATATGAAATAGTCATCATCTTAAGCAAGCTTTAAAAGTCAAGATAATCAAAAGCATGTGAGTGTAGGACAATCAGAAGGATTACATTTACATCTGGTTGTTATATAAGTGTGGAAGGAGAGGATACTTCATTGTAAAGAGCACTGAATGTATCAGAACATTCTTTAATGATTCAAAAAAGGATATTTTTATTGATATCCTCTGATGACTTTCTCCATCAATGGTTAATCAGCCTAATACCATACAAATAGTATTTAATTTTTTTACTAATGAATATCTTTGACTATAAATCTTGGATGCAACATTGAGTCTACTAGAAAAATTAAAAGTATAACAAAAAAGGAGCTGTTAACAACTGAATTTATCTTATCGCCATCTAAAACAAGTTATCTATTATTCTGTATAAGAAATAAGATCCTTGGATGAAATAATGAAATGGCAAAGCACCACAAGTTGTTTCAAATTTTCAAGTTCCAAAATTAAGCCTTTGAAACATGTTATAAATTAATATTGTCACAACATACTTTGCCTACGTGAAATAATAATAATAAAAAACATAGACTGAGAACATTAAAAGACATTTTGTAAAGGACAATACCTTTGACAAAGTTTGCTATCACTCAAAATAACTGGCTTTCAACTACACTGCTTTGTTATGGTAATGGAAGAAGGTGAAATAAAGTACAAATTCTTGGCTCAAATTTAAAGATAAATGAATATATTCATCAGTTATCCAGTTCCTTCTCAATACCCACTACATACAATGTCAATACATGTATTTGCGTTATTAGAGAAAAACAACAAACTAGATTACATTTTGCAAACCACTATGTAATTTTTTAACAATTTTCTGATGAGACCTTTAACAACATTTTCAAAAAACTTTTCTCAAAAGTAAACAGTAAAGGAAAATGTTACTTAAATATGAATTATGCAACTTCTGTCACATACCTTACCATAACTCAAGCAACAGCAAACTCTAATTAACCTTGGATTTACAGTACTTCACACAGGCTCTAAGAAAAATATATGCCTGTAACTTATAAAAACCTAACGCTAACACTGCCTGAATAGGCCATTTTGGTATATACTGGACCCTGTATGGGTGCTAAATGATGATGCCCTGTTGGAACCTATATTTTGGAGTCTCATACTCTTTAACTGCCATCATTGCTAAAATTCCATTAAGGCTGAATTGTGCTTACCAAAATACTTGTCTTATAAAACTTGTATTAGGGAGGCCTCTGTGTTTAGTTTCAGCATTCTGAAATTCTTGTTGGCCAAACATTAAAAAATGTATAAAACTTAGTCTGCCATTCACTGTAAGGTTTGCTATTTAGCTACTTATAAGTAACTAACTACACAGCATCAACAAGTCTCTTGTGAAAACAAATATGTAAGATAATACTACCTCATTTTAAGCTATACTGGCCATTAACTGCATGTGGAAGCTCAATAAAGATTACTTCCATCTTGCCCTTTATGAATAAAAATATATAATAAAAAATGGCTTTGCATACAAAAGCTGTTTTTTATCATAGCACAAAAAACCCTACAATTAAATGTACTGTTATCAAAAAATCATTTTAATGAATGCCCCATTTCTGCAATCATTCCAAACTGAAATTTTTCATGAATACCTCCAAACTAAAATTTTACAGCCTTTGGAAGCAGTGTAACTTGAAGGATTAAGTGACTTACTGTATTATTTGCAATAGCTATTGGAGCCACTTACACTAATTTTGACAAGTGCTGTTTCATATGGTTCAGAAGGACACCTTCAAAAATAACACTTGCCAGATATTGGAGTATCATGATGTACATGGGATGAACTTCTCTAATGCTCATAAGCAGAGCACAGCTTTAAAAAGAAAAGAAAGAAATAAAGTCCATGTACAAAAACAAAAATTGCAGTTTTGGAGTCCCTAACAAGCCATGAAAGGGATATAAGCTAGTAAATATCCTCAATACAAGAAAAATCCTCATTACAAGAAAAAAAAACTTTGCACTTCAACAAGCACCATTTAATATCCAGGGGAAGTCTGTCTGAGTAAATGGCAGCGATAATTTCATACAGAAAATAACCATTAATTCCTTCAGTTTCGGTTTATCCAAAGTATTGCTTTGATAATGAAATACGCAACCCCCAAGGTGTACATAATCATCTCTCTGTGTGCACGCTGCTGTGTGTCCAACTCTAGAGCCATTACGCGCCGATTAAGACGACCAACCTGCCTCCGTAGTAAGGATACTTCTTCGCTGGGACTGAGGTCTGTTGTAAGTCCCGGTGTTCCTGTATCACGACTGTTGGAAATTAATAAAAAGTTTTAGTCCTAATAAGGTTACTGAATCTTCAATATGATTACTATCTAGAGCAATCAGTAATAAAATTTCAACCTATATAAGTATACCCTTAACACACTTGGTACTTTACTACACAAAATCACATGAAAATTCTTACTCAATCAAAGTCTGCTTGGCCTACTTACCCAGTAGAAATATAAGTGTTACAATTGTGCGGTAAAACTGTTGGGGCCAAAGCAGGGGTGCTACCCTCTTTTTCATCACTGGGGGACAAGTCTTCAGCAGCACTTGGATATGTGTAACTGTCCAATGTTATGCTTCTTGGAGGGGTCTGAAATTGTAATATTTTTTTCAATAAATACAAAACTTATGCTTACAACTATACACCTGGTTAAAATTAGAAACATTTAATGGCTAATTAGACTAGTTAAGACACCTTCCATATCTAGGAGGGAGTTGCATGTCTTGCTTGTCAAATGTTCAAACTCCTTGACACCTGTGAACAAGAGAAGAGTACCTACTGGAGATACTGAGAACAGATTACCATCATTAAATAAAAGGTTACTACCTCTATAACAATATATTTTGTAAAGCAAATGTGCTGATGCAAACAAAAGGGGTTGGGGGTGGGGGGGTTTTCTGCTGCCAGTGCACTGTAGGCGATACTAAAGGATGTTTACACTGTCCCTTTTGGCCCATAACTGAATCCATTTTTAGCCCTGTTACTTTACCTCCATTCCCATTTCCTTTGTCCAATCTCTACCTATTACTTTATAGCGCAACCTGAGGGGTTTTCTCCCAGTTCCACCGACAGATCCTTGTACTTCATCTCCTTTATTTTCTGGATCTCTCTATCATGCAGTCCAACCACTTCAACTCCCTCTTTTCACTGCCTTAAGTGGTGAATGCCTAAAAATGCCTCAATGCTTGGCTTGGCAGCCTAAATTTCATATATTACTGATTCTCAAACTCTTCAATTGTCATGCTGTTCAACTCAAAATAATTACTGCGTGTACAGGTACACTACTATTTATATATTCATAAATTTTTTTGTACTGTGATTTTTACAGAATGTCCCCTTATCACCTTACTATTCATACTAAGTGATACAAACCATGTCAACTCATGAGCAACTAACTCCATGACCAGTTTTAGATTACACAGCAGCACTGAAATTAAAGTTATAGCTCAGAGAAGTAATATTCATTATAACTGATGAGCACACCAGCACACTTTTCAAGGTAAAAAATTTTATTTTTCTACAAGATATTCCTATACGTATTTCTATACTCAAAAGTGTTGACAAACAAAAGCCTGGCAAATTCTTAATTCACAAACATCTAAAAAGTAAATGAGTAAATGACAAAGCCTGGAAGAAAGTTGGACTTGTAAGCAATAAAATGGTCTCTCAAAGTTACTGCTACAACTTTAAAATTAAAAATTTTTTATCAATTTGTATTTTTCATAGCTAACAAACCTAAGGTCTTAACAATAGGATAATCTTCTTGCACCAGCTGGAAACCAGTTAAAAACAATCAAAGATTGTAAAGCAAGAAACATTTGGCATCTGGCAACTATGTGTATATGAGGTGGATGCTGGTCACTAACCAGGCATAGAACCTCGTGACACTATAGTCTTTCTTTGACCACCTCGGAGAGTACTCACTTTTGCTCTCCCCCCAAGTCGGTTGCTTTGTTTGCCCATGATTTCTTTGTTTCAGTGTGTTTGAGTGTGTGCTTTCTTGTTATCATGGAGTCCTCTGATTCTTCAAGGCCTTGTCAACGCATGTGCCCCAGCATTTCATGGTTTTCCGTGCTCCAGGTTTTTGGCTGCTACCAAGTCACATTTCTAGAAACTATATAGATGTTGCCAGATTGGCAGAGATGAAATGGAAAAGACTTTAAGAAAGACCGAGATCAAAGGGATACTGCAGTCTGAAGTACAGTAGACCACCTGTATTCCATGGGGTTAGGGACCACAACCGCCCACAAATACAGTGGTACCTCGAGATACGAAATTAATCCGTTCCGAGGCGGCCTTCGTATCATGAATTTTTTGTATCTTGAACCACATTTTACATGTAAAATGGCTAATCCGTTCCAAGCCCTCCAAAAACACTCCAGTAAATTTCATAATAAAGCTAAATTGACCTATAAACAATGAAATACTACAACAATTTGGACCATTCAATACCTAACTTAATACGTACTGCTAATATGTACTACATAGTACCTGTAAATAAAGTGTATTAGTGTACATAGTATACAAGAAATACTGTACGTACATATACATACGTATGTAGTAAAATGTGGAAGCTTACCTTTCGAGAGTGAGGCTATCTCCGAAAGTGGCGACAGAGGAGGACGACAAACAGCAGATACGTACACTTAACTTTACGAAACGCACAAAAAAATGTCAGGAAAACAAACTAAAGAAAGCATCCTCTTCTTTCCGTGAACTTCAACTTTCTTGGGACCCATGACTACGTATATACTGTACGTAATTATGTTATGTAGTATACGTATGTAGTAAAGTTCTCACACAACACAATAAAGTATACTACAACGAAATCACTAACAGATTTACATTAATAAACGAAATCGTATAGTACAAACTAATTCTGCGTGCTTACGATACCGATGATGCCATGAAGTGGCCGAAAGAGCAGACCGCTACATAGATGCATCATGGGATCACGGGAGAGATGCTGACCAATAGGAGAGAAGGATCTTATGGCAGTGACTAGCATCAGGAACCAATGGGAGAGCAGGAGGATGGTGGCGAGTCTACCCAGTTGTTTGTTTGTATATGGTGTTTTTACGTTGCATGGAACCAGTGGATATTCAGCAACGGGACCAACGGCTTTACGTGACTTCCAAACCACATCAAGAGTAAACTTCTATCACCAGAAATACATATCTCTTACTCCTCAATGGAATGGCCGAGAATCGAACCCGCGACCACCGAGGTGGTACGCAAACACCATCCCAATCACGCCACCGAGGTGCTTCTACTCAGATGGCGGCGCACGAGTTTTAAAATTGTTATCGGTGGTCCGGGTGAATCTCGGACTTTACAACAACAACCTTTCGTATCTTGAACAATTTTCGTATGTAGAGCCGCAAAAATTTTCATATTTGCTTTCATATCTCGAGTTTTTCGTAAGTTGAGCCTTTCGTATCTCGAGGTACCACTGTAGCTAAAATTTACAAATACCTGAGATCCCATCTAAAATGCTTATAACGGTCTATTTTAATAGTGAAAACACAGAATATACCTTAAACTATCATCCTAAAATGTTTATATGTAACTGCCTAATTAATACTTCAAACGCCAAGTATACCTACCTTAACTACCATCCTAAAACACACTAATACAATTTCAAAGTCATCTTACATTACACTTAAAAATATATGGCTTACAGGTATGCGTTAACACTCCTGTTACTCTTCCCAAGTCAAAAACTAATTAAGTTCCCCCCTATATTCAAGAACGCATATCTTCTTTCACACAGTATTCAAGCCTTACCATTTTCTTTTAACGTAGATGGGGGTAACATTGGTACACATCACTTGGCAAAACATTTGAAAAAAAAAAAAATTTTTCATTGATATTTTTTTGCATTTGCATTAAATATCAATATTTGAAAATCAGTAAATAATTTTTTTCTTAGAAAAAATTATGTCAGTTTTTTATTTGAGTTAGCAAAACCACCTTTGTTTTAGCTTTTGTGCCAACTGAAATATAGTAGTTCCAGCCTGCATTTGTAGACAGAAAAATTCGTAAGTAGGTTAATCCGCAAATCCTGACCAAGGAATACATTGAATACAGTATTATAAATGAAATATCTCACTGATCACCAATGTTCATGGTGCCAGATCAATATAGTCACCTAAGTGAGATCAGTATTTTTTTTTTTTTTTTTTTTTTTTTTTACCTTTCATACCAATGCCCATCAACTAAGGTCTACAGTATGCATGCCCAAACGATTTGTAGAGAGACATTATCACCATGGGCTATCCAGGCCCCTAATATCTGAACCAACTCCTTCAGCAGCCCCACTATTTAGTATATTCCTAATTAATCTTGCTGCTGAAGCTTCTGCAAAGGGAAATTTAAAATCTTTTCCTGCCTGCCTAAGGAGTCCACAACTATGTATGCAATGGAAAAACCTGCACTGTGACTGAAACCATAGTCACAAGAAAAGTAACAACAAAATTAAATGATCCGACAGTAACTAAAGAAAATAAGAAAAATAAAATCAAACATGCAAGAGGTTAGGCTATAGTCTACTTAGTCTAGCCTTAGCAACAAAATCTATGAAAAAGCCAATATCTTTTGCATCTAACTTACTGATACATAGGGCCTAGGGTTTGAAAATCGAAGCAAACTGTAATGAAGACCTTCTTGGCTGGGGTTCTGTGATTAAAGTAAAGTTTAAACGGACTTTAGTTCTTAACAGAAAATTAAATGTAAAGAAAACACCCATGCTTCCAACAGTAAGAATAGAAAGCGCCACATCATTCTTTCTGGTTGATATGAGAATGATTCCATAAAAATAGGCAAATAAACAATAATAAAAAATATACAATACAATAGCAAAAGGAAGCATATTGCAGTTAGAAAATGGAAAATAGATAGGCCAATTATCAACGAAAGAGTTCAATCAATACGAAAGAAAAATGAAGCAAGAGCAAACAGCAACATATGCTCAGTGATCAATAGGAAAACCAAAACTACAATTAAAGCACACTAGTATAGGATACCTCAGATGTACCTAAATAAAATAAGTTTACAAATATCAGCTTAAAATAAATTAAGTGCAATGTTTAACATTAAATTTTTTTTTACTCAAGGAAAAATCATTGCATAACTCTTTTAGTTCCAGACTTCCAAATTTCCAAATTCATTTTTACAGAAGTAAAACTTCCAGGTCCTTTGAATACTATTATTGTTAGCTTTGTTCCAGTTAATAAAACATAACATTTTGCATCTGAAGTCTTCTATACATATTACAAGGGCAATACTAAACACTTTACTTAAACCCATTCAATTCTTGGATGTGGAAATTAGATGAATGATACACTTGAACAAAGAACAGCTATGTATATTTCTTACCTGTACTCTATATAAGGTAGGATCTGGCTGAGGCATGATAGACTTCTCTAATTCCACCTCACGAGGTATACCCCTAGTGCCTATGTGTTGTTCTCCTCCTGGAAATTTCAAATGATTAACTCTTGAACTACAACATATATACATATTGTACATCCATCAACGCACAATAAAAACTATGCTTATTTGAAATTACTTAATATCTGATAAAAGATATCCAAAGGTTTCCATGCTTTGCAAAAACTCAGGTTTCACTCCATGCACCTTACTCTTGTTCCATGCTTGTTATTCCAAATTCAGTACTGGTTTCAATTCTTGAAACATATATATAAAAACACATTACATGACAAACCAGAAACCACCACCAATTATTCAGTACCAATGCATGGCATAATATACTGTAAAGACATTTAGGACATGAGAATAGCTGATGTTGATCAACTACCCTACCACAGAGTAGGGGATTACTTCACTGCAGTCTCCTCTATGGGCTTGGATACTACTAACTGCAAGTAGAGGTTCACAATCCCTTATCCAAAACCCTCAGGGTAAGCTGTGTTTTGGTTTTTGGAATTTTTTGGATTTCGGAAATGGAGGTTGCTCCCGAATACACATGCACGTTTCATTTCCAACAACAACAATCCGTAACTAAAAAATGTACAGCATAAAAAAGAACCGTAATTTTGTATATTCGTGTATTATCTGATCTCATGTATCATGTGATCCTTACCATTTTGTCCCAAAGCATGATTTCAATAGTATATACGTATCTTGTATAGTGAGAGATTCATTTTCAGTAGATTACAAGAGTTACTATATGCTTAATCTGCAGATTTCTTTTTTGGTCAAGAAATGAACAATGAGCAGGCTGCAAAATGTTTTTGTGGCAAAAACACCTGAAACTCAAAAAATCATGTGTAGTACTTCAGTTTCATTTTTTAAAATCCTGCTTTGATAATTTAAAAAAGAAATTTATCTCTGAATTGGGTTCCAGTAATACTGGAAAATACAGTCTGATGATGATTTTAAGACTATAAACACCCAGAAGACAAATAACACATGATCGCTTATTCATATTTTATATGTAATACGATAATAACATGCAAACGTAATACATGCAATATAATTTGATACAGTATTCATTGACTGTAATACCACATGATGATGCTCCATCCTCCACTAAAAAATTCTGGATAAAAGATTATAAGCCTGTACTGACATAAACAACTGATGGCAGTAACTAACAAGCATTTATTAAAAGTTGTGTTCAAGTTTTCAAGTTATGAAAACTTGCCCATTCTCATTGGTGGCTTCCATACATAAAAATAAATTACAATTTTACTCATGCTAAGAAAGAATTCCACTAGATAAAGCTACGTAAATAAATACTAAAACGAATATGTAACAGACAAGCTGCAAAATGTTTTCACAGGTAAAAGCGATATCCAGAAGTGGCAAAATCACACCTAATGCTTTCAAAATAAAGTAATCTGCATGATTTAAGCCAACTTTGTTGATTTACAATAGAAGGTAGCTCCAAATTGTTTCTTCTAACAGCAAATGGCAATGATGTAAACAGTTACTCAATCAGCAAAGACTTTGAGAAAGTAAACAATATCAAATGCAGATGGCATACAATGGCAATGATTATACGTACTCTGTAGTGCATTAACAATATGATAATAATATATGCAATATACTGTAATAAGATACAGCAATCACAACCAGTTCCCGGGTTACAAAGCACCCGACTTGCACCAAAATCTTACGAAACTAGTAAAAAACATTCATAATAAATCTGGTTCTGACAAACGGAACAATTAAGAAGTAAACCCTTAAGTAAACTCTTCTCGGGCTGGTTCGCAGGGATTAATCCTGAGAAGGAAAAGGGAAAAAAACAAAAATTTATGATGTTCTTAATTGAAAAATCTTTCCTTTCAGCAAAAATAATTTTCATTTTTGAATTATGTAGATAAATTGATCTTTGTTGTGTCCAAAATGGGCATTCAACAAGTAAATGCTGCACTGTCATGGGTGTTTGACATTTATTATACTATTGGGTCAGCATGTGGTGTTGGCATCAAGTGACCATGCAAGAATCTTGTGTATCCTATACGGAGCCTTGTTAGGATTACCTCTTTTGATCTTTCTTTTTGTGAAGATGCCCTCCATGCATACACTTCAGTTTTTATATTTTCAAGTTTATTTGTGGTTGGCATTAAGGCCCATTCTCTTTTCCAATCTTGGTATATCAATGGTTTGACAGATGTTATCCAGTCTGACACAGGGGCATGTGTAATTGTTGAAGGGATAGTGCACGCTAATTTGGCAGCCGAGTCTGCATTTTCATTTCCTTTTACTTCCATGTGTGCTGAAATCCAACATATTTCTATTGCTAATCCTGATTGGAGGAGTTGATGAATATCTTTTTCATATCTCGTAGGCTGGTACAAGTTTTTGTTAATTGTTGGTCGGTGCAGCATATGAATACACAACCGAGCAAGATCCTTGCGGGGTCAGTGGCGTAGGAATACAAAACGAGGCAGACTGTGTGGGTCAGTAATCAGTAGAACACTATTGTGGTATGTTGTTCTCGCATTAGTGTACATACAGCATATCGTGCTTCATAACATTTCTTCTGGTAGTAAAGCACCATTGTGGTACATTGTTCTCACATTAGCGTACATACAGCATATCACACTTTGTATCTTTTTGTCCTTTATTATACCCGAGAGACCATGAGACGCATCACTGTTGTGCACGACATTCTGAGACGCCTCACATACACTCCCCGCTACCACTCCGCCGCACAGATGTTCATAGAAAACCACCTGGACAATTTAAAAATCATTGTTAGGCGAACAATGTCCAGTTTGGCAACCCGAGTGAGAAACAGCAGCATCTCGCTCATACAAAGCATCCAAAGGAGTGAAGCAAGAAGAAAATCTAAATTGTGGGAAAGATGGGAAAATGAGGCCTTTGTCCCCTAAAGGACTTAATCTCTGTATTGGCAAGATGTCATCTGCAGTTTTTGTCATTATTGCATTTATTGCTGATATTTTAATTTTTCTTTATTACTGTGATTACTATCAAGCTAAAGTTTTTTTTTTTTTTACATTCAATTTTTGTATTTAGCCCTCTGGACCTGACTACTGTAACCACCTAAGGTCTCTAGTTGAAATTTAAGTTATATAATTTGTCCACTAACTGTTATTACTCTCAATGCATTTTTTTTTTTCTCACCAATATTTTTACTGTTATTACCAGTATTATGATTACTACTAGCTTTTATGCTAACTCAGCTATTTTGTGGATAAGTGCCGATTATTCATTTTCTTTTTCTTTTTTATCATGTCTCATGTATCTAGATTGTGTATGTTACTGTCTGTATTTTGTATATTCAATGTATATGGCCCTAAGCTGAAATAAAGCATATAATATAATAATAATAATAATAATAATTATTATTATTATTATTTATTATTGTTATTGTTGTTGTTATTATGGCTCCCAAGTATAACATTGCTTCTTCTGGTGGCCATGTCAAAAAAAATTAAAGATATCATGATAGAAGTGAAATCAGACAGTGAAGTATTCAGAAAAGGGATAAACCACCACCAACATAGGTCGTTCACTTGGGTTAGTCGGTTGACGACATCTACCATTAAGGATAATGAGTGTATCCTTGAACACATGGCAGGAGCTCCTCCTATGATATCGACCATGATAACGAAACAGCATAGTGGTCTTAATGTTGAGATGGAAAGATTAATGTTGAACTGGGCTGAAGACCAGAATCAGTGTTGTATTCCTGCGAGCCTTATGGCGATTCTAGAAAGACTGGTTTAGTCGTTTTAAGGTTCATGCTAATTTGCATAATCTTAGGTGTAGGACAAAGCTGCTAGTGCTGATGAGAAAACAGCAAAAAATTTTCCTTTTGGATTGACTGAAATAAACTGGGAGGGGGGGTTTATTCTGCTCCACAAGTGTTTAAGTGGATGAGACAGGCTTATTTTGGAAGCCTATGCCTATTCGTATCGACATCTCAAAGGAGGTAATGCTAGTGGCAACTTTAAACTCAAGCCCTTGTTAGTGCATTTGGATGAGAATCCAAGGGCACTCGAGGGATTTTCAAGATCCAACTCCCTGTCATTTGGAAGGCTAATAAGAGGGCTTGGACACACCTTATATATTTGAAGACTGGTTAATCAATCACTTTGTGCCAGCAGTGGAACAATATTGTACTTTGAAAGTTCTGCCCTTTAAAGTTTTGCTTTTGTTGGATAATGCCCCTGGACACCCTTCACAATTGAATGACACGTACCCTGTGAATACTACATCCATTTTGCAACCAATGAACCAAGGTGTCATTGCCTCCTTCAAGGCCAAATACCTGCAAAGAATGATAAACAATGCCACTGACGCCAAGAAAGAAATAAGGACTTGACTCTCAAGGAATTTTGGGAATCCTACAACATTTATGAATCTGTGAAGAATACTCGTATTGCAGGTGCTTGGGATAAGGTAAAGCAAACCAATATGAATGGGGCCTGGAAGAAACTGTCTGCAGTTTGTGCATGACTTTCTGGGCTTTGAGGAGAAAAGGGCACTTGAAAGTGTCACCAACAAAATTCTTGGAATAAGTAAGAATCAAAGTTTGGAGGTGGATGCTAATGATGTCAATGAGGTGCTGGAACCCCATGAAGAAGAGTTATTTGAACAGGACCTCATTCAGCTGGAGAAGCAGATGATTGAGTCGAGAAGGAGGAAGAGGCACCATTACCAGACACTAGGTTATTAAGTACTAAAGGCTTGTCAAAAGGTTTTTCCCTGATAGAGGTAAGGATGGTGTGTTTCAAGGGCAAAGAGCCCAACATTGCAAGGTACACCAAGATACATAGAGTGGTCATGGGTGGGCTTGGTTTTTACAGGGAGACTTTGGAAGAGAAGAAAAAAAGAACTGACCTGCCTAACCTTAATCGTTATTTCAAAAAGAAATCTCTGACACCATCTACCACTACAGACACAGTGATCCTTTCTCCTAACCCAGACTCCCCTGCACACCTAGACTCCACCGCACTTGTATCTCCAGCTCCATCTGCAACTTCACATAACCCAGTCTCCCCCCCTCCCCCCACCTGGATCTCCAGCTCCACCTGCAACGTCGCATAACCCAGACTCCCCTGCACCCATATCTCAAGCACCTTCTGCATCTCCATCATCCCTACAAGCCTGTCTCTACATCCTTCAAAATGCCCTTACCAGAATGCAAGCCAACCACAGGATTAAAGGTAAGGAATTCTTCACTTTTTTTCTTTATTTTCATAATAAATTCTTTAATATCAAGACCCAACTTAAGCTAAAATCCAGCACACAATAAGCCACAGGAACGGATCTCCATCATAACACGGGAACTGCCCGCAGTAACTTTTTGTTAGGTATACGTGTCCTTTCTAATATTTCTTTGCAAAATTATAATTACAAATGACATACTATCATAAAAGTCCAGAACTTAAACCAACAGCAATCCCTGGGTATATTCATGAGCAAATAAATAAAATGACATCATGGCAAATCTTTAATCAATTTGTATTTGTATATCCCTGAATCTGCCCCCATTGAAGTTGCTTGTTTGTGTCCATGGAAAGACCATCCTATCTATACTCGGTTTTTTTCCATCTGTCTACCCGCCTGTGGTGTTTGCGTATGGTAACACTGCGTCCCGGCCTTTAGATGGTTACATTCAGCTTACAATCAACAATAACAACAATATCCTATTTTGAATACTAATGGTGTAATTCGCATACAGTAAATTACTAAAACACTTTTCAGTTGCAAATGTACTCCCAGATACTATCCTTTTATTTACCTAAAACTTACACATAGCGTAACTATCTAAAGCCTGCGACGCAGTGTTACCATACGCACACACCACAAGCGGATGGACAGATGAAAAAAACAGAGTATAGTTAATTTTGAAATGTCAGTTTTTACAAGTTTGATAAGGCAACACAAGAATCATCAGCAAATAAAAATACGTATACATGAGCTCTAAAGGTTGTTTACATTATTATTACAATAAACAGAACAGGACTGAGAAAAGTTCCTAGTGAGACACCTAATATGACATACCCTAAAGATCCACATGTCCAATTTCCTTTGAGTTTGTTGCATAGAATAATGTGATCAGCTATGCAATAGGCCTTGGCAAAACTAAAATAAATACCAGCATCAATTTTACTGCCAAATTCTAGGATTCTAATTATTGACACTGGTTCATTAGCTGTGATACTGTAGATCTCCCCTGTATATAGACATGTTGGTTGGATGGGAGATCAGTTTCAGTTAGATGTTTGGAAACTGCTTTCCTTATGATTTCCTTAAAGATTTTATATGTTGGGATGTTAGTGATAAAGGTCATTATGATGTTAGGAGGTACCTTTAACTGCCTGGCTTCAGTGCAAAATGTGACTGGATGTGTGAAGATTTTTGTGATGTTATTATACTTGTTCATGATTCCAGCTATGTGAGATATACTGTATGTGTTTCCTCAGTTAAGTTTGCATGATTTCAATGGCATTAACCTAACAAGTGGTCTGGTTCAGATGTGGAGTTCATACTCAAGAGAATTTCTTTTTCAAAATTTGTTTTTATGTAAATTCAATGTTGTGTGATGATAGGAAATTATTACCACTAATATGGAAGAAAGCAGCAGGATATTCTATCTAGTGAATGAAGGCTCCATACGAACATATTTGATTGTCTGATAATCAATCAAATATTTGCTCAGATGATGTGATACAGGACCCATTTACTTTGAGAGGACCAATTTCACTTTCACTTTTCATGCTTACCTTCATATAACAACATCTTTTGTAGATTCTTCCCACTTGGTTTTAGACTTCGTTCTACCTGCATTATTTCAGCTGACATTCTTAAGACTCAGCTTGAGCTGAGCAGTGTCAACCTCATTTTTCAGTTTCAAAATGACTCCCCAGCCTCTTAGCATTACGTAAGTTACCAAGTCTGGTAAATTCTTAGCAGAACAACAAGAAAGACTAAGAGAGTAGTTGTGCATGACAATCAGTTGAACACAATATGCAGTGCCACATATGTATTATGCAGTAGCCAGAATGTGAAAATTAGACTGAGTTTTCTTCTCACAACTGTGTTGGCCTTGTTCTAAAGGTTATCTTTTTGCTGGAGATTATAGGTTTCATATATATCAAT
Organism: Macrobrachium nipponense; assembly: GCF_015104395.2. Lineage (NCBI taxonomy): Eukaryota > Metazoa > Arthropoda > Malacostraca > Decapoda > Palaemonidae > Macrobrachium > Macrobrachium nipponense. Next base: position 23,998,723 of record NC_087222.1, read on the forward strand.
TAGCTTATTTAAACTTTCTTGTTTCAGGTGCATCACCTTGTACTGGGACAACTACTCTTCTCCATACTGTATTAGGAAAATCAAAATCCCTTGGCACAAATACATATATCAGGATTGGGTGAGCCCAGTGAATTTATTACTGATACTATAATGTATAAGATGCTATTCCTGAAGGACTGCTCCAATGGCCTGGCAATAGCAGGCATTGGTAGAGATTATCTCAGATATGCTGTGGAGGGAGGCAATATGTTAGTAAGATGCCAAAGTCTACCTTGTTATATGAACTGCTAGGAAAGAGCATATACACTATTTTCATTTGTTCTTGATAATATTTTATAATTGTTTCTAAGATATAAGATAAGCCATCATTTTATTAGTTGACAAAACTGACAATGTTTGAAAAACCTTCTATGAAGAATTCAGCTTCTTTGCCATTTCATCCAAGTAGGTCTCAGTGAAGACACAAAATGTATAGTTTTCTTTACTGAAATGCTTATTTACGATACTTTTTTTTTTCTCCTACACTCTGATGATAGTAAGCTTCCAATGTTAGTTAATGGAAAGGAATGGGGCCTTAGTTGTTTCAGGTAGGGCCAGCAGCAGCGTTAGTGTCTTCATAACAGCACAGCAAAGAAAAAAGTGAAAATCAAGAGTGGAGTAAGTGGAAAATACCCTCAACCCTTGCTACATGCCATTAGTCAACTACCTAGTTACCGGGCTTTAAACATGGACCAAACCGGCTAATGATACATATCCGTAATACAAGGGTTTGTATTCTTGAACAGACAAGTTTTGCAATAGCTCTAAAATGAGACTAAGTACCCTTGTTGAAGAATATGTGAACCATTCTGAGTTTGTATTTTTTTTTCATATCATAGATACTACTTCCCCAAGTGAAATTCAAAGCATTATTGCTGTATAAGTGAAAAAGGTTGCTTCTACTACTACTACTACTACCACCTTATCTGTGGGGGAGATAACCTGCCAAATTTCAGAATGAAACAGAATGTCTGCATATCAAACTAAAGCAGAATACAAAAACTGACCCACGCCATATACATTTTTCTTTATCCTGAAGTCTAGTAATCATCAGACTTCATCTTAGCATGTGAAATTAAAGCATGCAGTTATTTTGAAAGCATATGACAGCAATATACGGTTAAAATCAACAAAACAAACAAAACAATACCTTCCCTTCATGACTCCCAAACAAAAATATCACAGATGCCCATTAGTGCTCTAAAGTCAACAACTGAAAAACTAGTTTACCTGCAACAACTAGCTTCTCGGGTAACGACACCATACCTGCCACAACAATCCGGTCTGGTACATTCATTTCAAGCTTCTCACTATGGCCATTATATCGAGCCCAATTGACTGTTGGGTCATCTTCATTTTCACCTTTGAATAGGAAAAAGTAGGCATAATAGCATCCACAGCTACCATCTTCATATCATACTCAAATACCTCTAAACCAAGGAGAAATTTAACAAACAGCAAGGGTGGCGAGAGGTAATGTACACAAAAATCTAAAAAGATTCTTCATATTCAACACAAATTTTTAAGAGGTCAAATCATCATTCTTTGATATAAAATAGCCTTACTTTAAAACCAGTAAACTAATATGAGAAACAAACACATCTCTATGAGGGAAAGGAGGGTCAAATATACCAGCAAAATATTGTCTATCATTATCATAATCTCCAATTTAATAATACTGTTCTATCTTTGAAAAATGTATAGAAAATATACTAAATACAAACTATATTTTCAAAGAGCTTTTAAAAGATATAAATTTCTCAAGGCAGCTACTTCAAATGAATAGAGGCAGTCCCAGTTACTGGCAGGGGTCCCATTCTCAGTGGGGTGCTGTTAAGTGAAAACGGCCATTAACCGAAACTCGGTGATTTATGGTGCCTTTGGCACTGATAACAGGTTAACAGGACCTATGTTAGGTATGTTAAGGCACCATAACTCTATTATCAGCACCTTATGGCACCAATAATAACCAGAACTTGGCCCGTTATGGCGCCATAAATCACATATTTTATGGCCATAAAACCAGATCACCATTAAAAGGGGACTGCCTCTACACAATACAATAAATAGTTTACTGATTAGTAATTCACTTTTCTGACAAAAATTCATGCTAAGCAAAAGTACGTAAAAAAGAATCAGATGCAAGTGATACAGAGTAGAGAAAACAAATCCCTCACCTGTAACACGTATTCTCTTTGGAACCTTCATGACGGATGTAATATCTGGTTCATAATGCCCATCATAAAAGTGGTCAAACGTTCCCGAAAACCGCTGGGGACTTGTTATGTTTGACATCTGAAAGAGAAAACAATTTTGAATTTTAAACACATGGAGACAATAAAAATAATCCTTGCAGGTTTTAACCACTTGCCATTTCTGTCTCTGCAGTTTGCTCCTAATATTTACTTTCAAGTCAGTTCTTAGATGAGTTTAGAAACCCATTTGGAGCATTTTAGCATGGTATTTTTGAAAATTGTATAAAAAATAAAAGAAAACCAAAAGAGAATAAGTTCCTGTAAAACCAAAAGAGAATAAGTTCCTGTTAACCAATATATCAAATTTCTACACATACCACAGTAACAGAAAATTCCCTACCAAAAAACCATATCTGTAGTTGTTTAGAATATTAATTAGCAGCTGTTTAATGCACATGACGAAGTGTTAACAATAGAAGCTGAAGCAGTGGTGGTAAAAATCTTTAAAAGGTGGAACAGAGTGGAGGGGACTGAAAATCTAATCTATGAACAAAAAATTTATGGAGAATGAGAAGGAAGCAAAGAAAAATGTAGAAGGAAGCAAAGAAAAATGTACAATCACAAAAGTTGCTGTGTTGGTTGTCAAGAAGGTGAAGGTACCAATACAATGGGCAGTGTCACAATACTTTCTCAAGATTATAAAGTATACAAAGACCAAGTGATTTTCAGAAAATGCAACGGACATGAGATTGGAGAAAATTTATTTTACAATTCATCCCATGTACAGTAGTTTGATGAATAAACATGATGATTAGGTTCACCCTACTGAGTAGGTTAACATATACAGACTAATTAAAGTTTCTGCAAGTTTGAAAGAAAAGGCAGAGGTTCAATGTACAATAGGGGTGTAAAGACAGTCTGTTACTTGGAGACAGGTCTAATGGCAAGACTAAAAAAGAAGCCTCGCATTAGCAACAAGTGGCTTAGCCTATGTTGGGTTACCATATTTAAAGGTATATTAACACCCTCCTTTTTCCCACCCAAAAATATCACCTGGGTCATATGCAAGTGCACTACATATACTTGTACCCAGCCAAACTTTATAACACTTTAAATTACCAGTATTTACTTGAATATCATCCTCATTACTGTTCTACAGTGTTACCTCAACATAACAGATAGTTCAGGGGTTTTCCCTTCTGGTAAGTAACAAAATACACAAGGCTGGCAAATAACCTGCAATATAGGATTTCCCAAAGCCAACTCACTAATTTGTGATACAATGCAGTTCCATATACGTACTGTAGTATTATGACCCATCCTAACTTACTTTATAATTATCACTCAATTTAGATTTGCTTACCATTCAAATTCAGCTTCGCTAAACAGAATCTGCAAAATGAATTGCTTCTAAAAATACATGTATGTACTTGTACCTACTTGTGCTTACAATGCTATATGTAAATTATGGTATAGGAATGGAAGATAGAATTTAGGGAAAGGCCAAGCACCGAGATCTACGAGGTCATTCAGCACTGAAAGGGAAATTGAATAAGAAAGTTTGAAAGGTGTAACAGCAGGAAAACCTTGTGGTTGCACTATGAAACAACTGACAGGAGAAGATGGAAAGAAAGATAGAAGACAATAAGAATGGAGGTGCAGATAAAGGAATGAAAAGTCATTGAAACTAGGGGCCAAAGGAATGCTGCAGAGAGAGAGAGAGAGAGAGAGAGAGAGAGAGAGAATACTGCACAACCTATCCTAACATGAATACATACATGCACTTAGGGTGCCATGCCCCACCAACCTGGTCAGTGGGAGAACCACCAGGTAACACTTAACATTGAGCACATGGACTGGCATAGGCTATCCCTTGTGGTAGTAGGTTCACAATGATTTTGCTAAAACAAATGAACTATTTATCATATTCAAAATCATTTTTCACCATTCTTTAAATGCTTGGGGTTTGATCATGGAAATAATACAACTAGGACAGTAAATGCATTTGGGAGGCAGTGTTTAATGGGTTTGGAGCAGGTGACCATGTTTAACATCATCTAGAAAAACCTTTCATTATACCAATTCTGTACAACAGTTTCAAAGGCATCATATTCGTCAAGTGTTGTAACAGTAAACAAAGATTAATGTCACATGCTTCTGCTTTGGAAGATGGAACGGGAGAGAACGGCTGCCTCTGGACCAGAGAGCGGATATATGAACCATACCATTTTGATTTGTTCTGATCGGTTGGATTTTTGAAAAATTACTAGGCCTAAGGCATGACCTGTGTCAACTAGGCACATTAGCATTAGCTGGGTGTAAATTAACTACCTGCGACCTGAATTTGGGGCAGTCAGCTTGAAACACGACGGTCACCATGAGAACTATGGGAGAGCATTGCTGCAAGACACTATTCACATCAGCTGGGTAGCTACTTATAAAAAGTTACTTTTCGTGGAAAACATTCTTATTCTGCAAATTGAGAGTACTCAATCACGTAAGTTACACCCCAAGTAACATTGTATATCAGAAACAATTCAGCAGAGCTAAACTTTCGTTCGCAACCATGATCTGTTATAATGGCTACAACCTAACCAAAAAGCACCTTAACCTAACCATCTGTAGTGCTTTCCCCTAACTTAACCAGAATTTAACTTCCTACTCTGCCTAGTCCAGGGGAAGGGAAAAGAAGGGGGATCACCACCCCTCAACTCCCCAAGTAACGCTTTGGTTAACATCAAACTACAAAAACCTGCCTAGGTAGGCTACCCGTTGATGTTAGGGGGAAACACCGCCTTGGATCCATCGTCATCGGGTTGATCAACCTTCTTCACTCGATATTTAATTGGTGAAACAAGAATACAATTACAACTTTAAGCATACCATTCAAAAGGTTGAAGTTTCATCAACATAATGTGATATATGAATACGCCATATGAACTAAAAAAAAAGGCATGCAAGGTCCTAGTAAAATGTTTTCAAGGCAGTTTTTAAATCCAATATGGCGTCCACCGACTGAGGTGCCGTTCGTAACCAGCATTGATCGGACATCCTTCCCAGCGCTCATTTGAACAATCTTAGCGTAGATATGTAACGTATATTGATCTTACTCAAGATTGCTGTTGTAATCAGCACAATAAAACATTTTGTTGCCTATATTACTGAAAGTATGAAACTTCTTATTCCCGGGGTCATGGTTTGAACTGAAAGTAATTTTACCTTGTAATTGGTGGTTTCATCCTTACTGCCATCATAACTGAAACTCCACAGTGCTTATTTGATTGTAATTATACACATTTTGGTCTTAATTCACTCCAAATGGCACTTGAACTACGTTGCAGTTCCTGGTTCTTAAGCACTCACCCCACAAACACAGTTGCGGGCAGCACACGACTACACTGTTTATGAGGTGAAAAGCTTTATTCCCTTAATTGTTTACCTTACTCATTATTTAATTTAACTTTACTTTGTTACTTCAAAATGTTTATTTTAATTCATGTCTATTATCCCTTTATTGCAATCAAAATTAACCCCAAAAATTACAGATATTTCTAAAGTAGATACAAGCAGACAGCAAAATGTCATCGTTGCCAATTTAGTGGCTCTTCACACATACGCTGATGCATTTGCAGGGTAGTTTACAGTTTAGTTGGCCAGGCCGCGCAGCACCCTTTGCCCTGCCCATAATCCTTCCGCCAAGGTAAGTAGTTCCGTGACCGACCCGGCCGCATAACAACCGCTCGGGTAAGTAGACCCTTCAACACCTGGAAGACCTACCACGACCCACAAGGCACGACCATTCAAAACAGTTAACATGGCATTGCCATCTAATCCTCATCCATCACATGTTGCTTTTGCTGCTAACCCGGTTACGTTTTCAGACTTTATCAAGTTCTGTGACAATATTGACGTGTTACATTCGTTCCTATTTAAAAGTGGCCTTTTAGGCGATTTTAGTGGTCAATATGAAAACTGCATAGGGAACAATGAGCCTCGTGAATGAGAAAGACAGTTTTGTGCCGTAAGTCAGGTTAGTGTGGTTCGTTTGGTTAGGTCACAACCTTTGTTACCATACTGGGGGGTCCAGGGGGTGAAGCTCTCCAGCCAGGTTAGGGCACGCGCCCTAAGTAAGGTTAGGTTGGTTTGTTTGGTTAGGTCAAAATCATTGTTACCATGGGGTGAGGCTCTCCGGCAAGGTTAGGGCATGCGCCCCAAGTCAGGTTAGGTTGGTTCGTTTGGTTAGGGGTCAGTTTAGTTAGCCAGGCCAAACATTGAGATGACATCAATCTTCTACATTTTTGGTGTTATAAGTAAAAATTTCGAAAGCATCATGGAGGTATGTTTGCACTGCGCATGGCTAGACATTCATTAACTTCTGATTAACCTTAAAATATGACCGTAATTTCTAACTTTGGGGAAAATGGTAATTTCTAACTTTGGGGAAAATGGTAATTATACAGAATAGTTCCGCATGGACTGCAAGGAACGTAACCGCGGATACGACATCCACTAGGGATTGGGGCATCCAATGTATTTCGCCATGTTCAGTACTGGCTCCCGGGGGTTAATTAGTGTCATCCTAATAAATATTACCTAAAATTCTTGTTCAGGAGGTAAAAATGTATAGAAAACCGCAACTGCCATAGTCTAGGCCACCACGGAATAGTACTGTAGATCTACCAAGAAAATACTTAGGGTAAAACATCACAGCAGGCCAAACAGGCCACCTACATTCAACGCTTGCCACCCTCCGAAAAAGTACATTATAACGCGTCCTGACACCGGAGATGGGCATCAGTCGCGACTTGTTGTTGGTGAGAAACGGAGCTAAAGACCTCTACTCTCCTTTCGAAGTATTTTCTCCAAAGTTAGAAATTAAGGCCAAATTTTAAGATTTAAACAGAGGGTAGTGAAAAGGGTGGCTACGGCAGTGGAAATCTCACCAAAACGCTTTAGAAATTTTTACTTACAACTAAAAATGTTTCGAAGATTGACGCCATCTTGATGTTTACGGAGTCGCTTGTGTCAACAAACTTCCCATTTCCTGTGCTAAATATGACAATTTGTCCAAAATTGCATTTTTCCTAACTATACAAACCTGAGGTCCTTTTACAATAGGAAGGTACTAGCGGCAGCTGGATAGGTCGTAAGCTTTCGAACAAGGGGTTCGGTAGTTAACTGCTTGTCCGACAGGCGCGTGCGCGACTGGGAGGTAAACGAATCACTTTTGCTTTTGGCCCAAGCAAAAACTGCAGAGTGAGGGGTGGCATGAGGTGGGGCTATGTGTAAAAGGACCTCAGGTTTGTATAGTTAGGAAAAATGCAATTTTGGACAAATTGTCATTTGTTCCGACACGGCATACAAACCTTCGGTCCTTTTACAATAGGAAGACTCACTTCTTGGTGGGAGGAATCTGAGTCTTTTGTGAACAGACTGGTGTTCGCCCAACCTTGGAAGTCTTTCTGGTCGTAGAGCGAGGGAGGGATCCAAGCCTCTGCCCGATTGATCGGGGTGTGCACCGCAGGATCAATGGTCAGACCTCTGGACGAGTACTAAGAGAGAGGCAAGCGTATCTCTTCGTACCAGCAATGTAAGAACTTGTTCCTGTACAGGAGCAAATATAGTCATGGGTTTGACTCTTGTAGGCATCCACTTCCCCCCCCTTGTAGGAGGAAGTGGTGGATATTCTGCTCCTATCCCTAGTGAAAGGGATAGGATGGGGCTCTGTCATATAGCTCACCTGCATCTCGTCCTCATCCAGCGTAGTGACGACCGTGGCCCTCTGCCCACAGGTAGAGGAGGAGGAAAAGACGGGAAGAGGGAGCCAGTCACTCACTCATTCACACATCATCCACACAGTCACACCAGGACTCGATGCTGTTTCAGCCTGCGAGGGTCTGGGTTTGCTACACAACTTGTGAGCAGCCACCACGGGTCCCAAGGAAAAGGTATCCAAGGACCTGTGGGCAATATCCCGAAGGTAGAAGGACGTAAAGGTAGTCTGGTTAGACCAGACCCCTGCCTTCCAGGACCTGCGCCACGGAGAAGTTCTTACGAAACGCCAACGAGGGGCCAATACTTCTGACTTTCGTGAGCTCTCGGACGGGACGTACGGATGTCGTCACTACCATCAGCCTCATACGCCCTCCTGATGACCTTCACGCAGCCAGAATGAAAGAGTGTTCTTGGATACTTCTTTCTGGTTACCCCGGTGCTAACGAAGAGGCTCGACACTCAGGCCTGAGGTGTCGAGTTTTCTTCAGATAGCGCCGTAGCGCCCTCACAGGACAAAGCAGCATCTCATCCGCATCATTATCGGTGAAGTCCATTAGGGAGGGAATCGTGAAGGACTCGAACCTGTCGTCAGGGATCGACGGTTTTCTGAGTCTTCGCAACGAAGTTCGGGACGAAATCGAGGCGTCACAGATCCCCATCCCCTGGAGTGTCGACATCATAGGAAAGACCATGAAGTTCCCCTACTCTCTTCGCCGATGCCAGGGCCAGCAAGAAGAGGGTCTTGAGGGTCAGATCCCTGTCTGACGACTCTCGGAGTGGCTCGAACGGCGTTCGAGTCAAACTCCTGGGTGGCAGACCTTTCGAAGCTCCTCATAAGCAAGGAGATCTCGAACGAGTTCGAGATGTCCAATCCCCTCAGTTTCAGGACGAGCGCCAGGGCGGCTCTGTATCCTTTGACTGTGGGGACTGAGAGGAGCTTCTCTCGGCGAAGAAAAACGAGGAAATCCGCTACCTGCTGAAGAGTGGCTCTGAGAGGAGATAGACCCGTCTACGACACCAACCACAGAAGACGGCCCACTTCCCCTGGTACACAGCTGCAGAGGACTGACGGACGTTTCCAGCCATCTCTGTTGCTGCGCTACGAGAAAAGCCTCTCGTTCGCAAGAGATGGTGGATAACAGCCAGCCGTGAGACGTAGGGACTGGACTGCTCGGTGGGTACCGCTCGACGTGTGGCTGGGCGAGAAGGTTGTGCCAAGGGGGAATCTCTCTCGGTTCTCCTGCGAGAAGAGCCAGCAGGTCCGGATACCAAATGGCCTGTGGCCATTTGGGAGCCACCAGGATCATCCTGAGATTCGGGGTGACCAGTGCTCGACTGATCACCTTGCGAATCAGGCTGAACGGGGGAAAAAAGGCATAGACGAAGAGGTTGTCCCACGGGTGTTGGAGAGCGTCCTCTGCAGCTGCCCATGGGTCGGCACGGCCGAGAAGAACACCTGGAGCTTCCTGTTGTGCCGGGTGGCGAACAGATCCACCCGAACTGGTCGTCCCCACAGGTCGAAGAGCCTTTCCGCCACGTCCTGGTGTAGAGACCACTCGGTCCCTATCACCTGATCCCGACGGCTGAGCGTGTCTGCTACTACATTCCTCTTCCCTGGAATGTAGCGTGCCGACAGCTCTATTGAGTGTGCCTCGGCCCACTCGTGCACCTGCCGAGTCAACTGGTACAACGGGAGAGACACTAGGCCCCCCGTTTTGTTGACGTAGGCCACTACCGTGGTGTTGTCGCACATCAACACTACTGAGTGTCCCATCAAGCGGTCCTGGAACTCTTGGAGAGCGAGGAACGCTTGCCTTGAGTTCCAGTACATTGATGTGAAGGTGCTTGTCGTTCTCGTCCCACACTCCTGAAGTCAGCAACTCCTCCAGGTGTGCGCCCCATCCCTCGGTCGATGCGTCTGAGAACAGCTGCATGTCCGGGGGGGGAGTGCGCAGAGGCACTCCTCTTAAGAGGTTCCTGTCGTCCAGCCACCAGGCTAGGTCCTCCGCCTCACCTCCTGTGTCAGTGACACTGGAAGCTTGGGGGATCCGTCGCCTGTGAACCAACTCCCTTTAGTCTCCACTGAAGAGACCGCAGGTGAAGACGCCCGTGAGGGACTAACTTCTCGAGTGACGACAGGTGTCCGATCACGACTTGCCATCGCTGAGCTACCTGTTCCTGCCGAGACAGGAACTGGTTGGCTGCCTCCCTGAATCTGCTGATCCGCGAGTCTGCGGGGAAGACTCGCCCTGCTACCGTGTCGATCAGCATACCCAGGTACTTCATCCTCTGCTTGGGTTCGAGATCGGACTTTTCGAAAGTTCACAACGATCCCTAGATCGCGACAGAACTCGACCAGTCGATCCCTGTCCTGTAGCAACTGCGAGCGGGAGCTCGCCAGGACTAACCAATCATCGAGATACCTCATCAGACGTATCCCGTGCGAATGGGCCCAAGCAGGAGCACCAGAGTGAACACTCGCTGAACACCTGTGGGGCGGTTGAGAGACCGAAGCAAAGTGCCCTGAATTGGTACACCGTCCCGTCGAGGTGAAGCGGAGGTACTTTCTGGAGGACTGATGAATGGGTATTTGGAAATACGCATCCTTCAAGTCCACTGAAAGCATGAAATCGTTCTCCCCTGATGGAGTCGAGCACTGAACGTGCCGTCTCCATCGTGAACCGGGTCTGGCGAACCAAACCGGTTCAGAGGAGAGAGATCTATCACCGGGGCGCCAGCCTCCCGTAGACTTTTCCACCAGGAAGAGTCGACTGTAAAAGCCCGGTGACTGATCCGTGACGATTTCTACAGCTCCCTTGCTCAGCATGGTCTTGATCTCCTGTCTCAATGCTACGTCCTTCGATGACCCTGGAACGTACGACTGCTGTTGGACCGGGTTGGAGGTGAGGGGTGGCCGAGATTCGAAGGGTAATAGATATCCGAAGGACATCTACAATCCAGGTCTCGGCGCCGTAGCGCTGCCAAGTTGCCCAATGGCTGGCCAGGCACCCCCCCACTTCGGCAGCAGGTGGGGGGGAACGCCGTCCCTAGCGTTTCCCCCCTTTCTTCGACTTCTTCCCAGAGCCTCCACGGGAGGAGGAGGGCTGGGAGGAGGGCTGGTTACGGCTCCCCTTTGTAGAAGTCGAAGAAGACAGAGTCTTTCCCCGGGGCTTCGACGCAGCTACCGTCTTAGCCACCGAGGAAGCGCTAGCCGAGCTCTTTGACTTGGCCGCAGTCCGAGGCTGCCCAGAAGCCTTCGAGAACCGCCTGGTGAACCAGACGGTCACTGTCGTCAGTGCGCCGTCTGTCCACCGCAGCGTCCACCATCTCTCCTGGGGAGAGAGACGGGAACTCCGTAAAGGTCCGTTGCGAAGTCCCAAACGCCGCTTCACGCCCGGCCGCCCTGGAAACCCGAGTAAGGACAGCGTCCCTACGTCGGAGAACCAGGTTGGCCCACAGGTTCACCGTCTGGTGGGCAAGGAAGGAGATGGCTCTTCCCCCAGACTGGCAAAGTCTCCTAAAGGCCGAGTCATCTTCGGGAGAAATTCCCCCGGAGTTGGCTGCGACCTTAGATACTGTGAGGGACCACAGATCTAACCAGGAGAGCCTGGAAAGCTGCCATGGCAGTAGATTCCAGGCCAAGTGCCTCTTGCTGCGAGAACCATAGGTTCTCGGACAGGAGCTGCTGCAGACACACACCCGGAGTCAGCCTGGCTAACTCCGGGTTCACCTGTTTGGGCGGCATCGGGTCCTCAGATGGCACGTAAAAAAAAAACGCCGCTGTCGCAGCAGAGGAGGTGGAAGCAGCTTGCTCGACCTGCCAGACATAAGAGAACCGTCTTGTCAGGAGACAAGCGATTCTACCTGGTCCAGCACTGAGTCGGCCAGCTCGGAACGCGGCAAACCCACCGTCGGTCTGGGTTCCTCTTCGGGCCCAGAACGACTCGAGCCGGGACGTGGGCTCGGATGGTGGAGCGGCGATCCTTCCCCGAGGTCGTTGTGCTGACGAATCAGCGCAATAACCTCGGCAAAGTTCCTCTGGATCTCAGGAGTGACTGCGTCCTGCGGAGTCGGACCATCCAGTCCCTCAAACAGGAGCATCTCCCTAGACCCTCCTCCCTCGAGGGGAGGAACAGCGACAGACCCCTCTCGGTCTCCTGCAACCACTTGTGCATACGACCTGGCTGGTCCGAGAACCGTGCCTGGTACGTAGGACGACGTGGTGGGATCCTGAGGGGCGCACCCCTCACGATCACTCCTCAATACCTCGTCCCTCCCGGTGTAACCCAAGGAGGTTGAAGGTATGGGAGAGGCAGACCTGACGCTCCCTCCTCGCTCGCTGGCAGAACCAGTGGGTGTTGGAAGACTGCAGGCGATCGTCAACAACGCGGTGGCGATCGAGCTGCAGGCCTAGTCGAGCCGTCTCGCTGTGGAGAACGGCTGGACCGAGAACAGCGGCTCCGGTCTCGTGTGTCAGAGGAGCTGGTGCTGGTTGCCGTACCCGATCGCTCTCTGTGCGAGTGACGGTCAGGCGACCGGCGAGCTCCACTGTCACGGTGAGACCGGTGCGTATCCTCACGGCGCGTCACGTCGCTGGTACCAGCCGTGGCTGGCGCCGGCGAACGAGGGGACCTCTTCCCAGCCTCAGCCCGTGGCCGGTCATGGACCGTCACGTCCGCCCGGGTAGCCAGCTGCTCGCCGCGAGAGCGAGAGCTGGTCTGGTGAGAGTCGCGTGAGCGGCTGTCACCAGTCTTCCGCTCCGTGCCGTGAACCTGACGCTGAGCTGGCTCAGAGGTCTGGTTCCTAGCTGCACGGTCGCTGGTAGGCGACCGTACACTCGGTACTACTCGCGAACGAGAGGCCGAGACGGATCCTGCTGCCGTGGTCGAACCACTAACAGCAGGTGAGGAAGTGCCGGTATTAGCCGGCACTCCTCTGGTCCCCGTAGTCTTCTTCCTTGCGGAAGAAGAGACGGGTCCTGCCCCCGAAGGAGCAGGGTGACCAGCGGAAGAACCCCCCGTCTCACCAGAGCGAGACGGGCCCTTAGAAGTTCCCGAAGGAGACTTCTTAGGGGGGGGGGGAGGCGACCTTCTTCTTCTTAGGCGGGGGAGCCTTAGAAGAAGAAGGGGAAGAGGCGGCAGACGACGACGACGACGAAGAAGACGATGAAG
>NC_087222.1:24012402-24055489 GCF_015104395.2 Macrobrachium nipponense
CCTGAGATTCGTGTTCCAGGGCCGCATTTATCAGTTCAGGGCCCTCTGTTTTGGCCTGTCGACAGCTCCACAGTGTTTTCACCAAAGTTCTGTCGTCAGTAGCAAAAAGGCTTCATCTGGACAGGATACGAATCTCCAATGTATCTGGACGATTGGCTTCTCAGGGCAAGTGCAGACAGAATGTGTGGAGGACTTACAAAAGACTTTAAGGCTGATGGACAGCCTAGGCTTGTTAGTCAACAAGGACAAGTCGTGTCTCACTCCTTCTCAGAAGATAGTTTATTTAGGAGTGAGACTGAATTCAGTTCTTTTTCAGGCTTTTCCGTCTCGTCAAAGGATAGACTCTTGCCTGAACAAGATAGACGAATTTCTCGTCAGACAACTTGTTCAGCGAATCAGTGGATGAGCCTTTTAGGAACCTTGGCCTCGATAGAACAATTTCTAAGTCTGGGCAGGCTCAACATGAGACCACTTCAATTTTACTTGAAACAGAAGTCGCAAAGGAAGAAGTTCCCAGACTCCTTTGCGTTCCCAATCTCGGAAGGGATCAAGCAGGACCTCCTTTGGTGGAAATCAGAAGGAAGGCTAGAGGAAGGCTTGGCTCTAAGCCAGTTGAGCCCCAACCACCTTACGCTCTTGTCAGACGCTTCGGACAAAGGGTGGGGAGCTACTTTGGGGAAAAAGGAAGTGTCGGGTTGACTGGCAGATTCATCAGAAGAAGCTGGCACATAAATCTGAAAGAGTTAAAGGCGGTTCATTTGGCTCTTATGCACTTCCAGACAGAGGTAAGAGGGAAGTAGTGCTGGTTCAAGCAAACACCACCACGGCTCTCTCTTACATAAAAAAAACAGGTGGGGACACACTCGTTCTCTCTGTGCGAGGCAGCGAGAGACCTACTCATTTGGGCGAAAGAGAACAAGGTTGTCTTGAGCACAAGGTTTACTCAAGGCTCGAAGAATGTAAAGGCGGACATTCTCAGCAGGAGAGAACAAGTCCTCTCCACAGAGTGGACTCTACATCCTCAAATATGCAAGAAGCTTTGGGAGATTTGGGGATGTCCTCATTTGGATCTCTTCGCCACGAACAAGACGGCTCGTCTACCACTGTATTTGCTCCCCAGTTCCAGACGAGGAGGCTCTTACAGTGGATGCCATGCTTCTGGATTGTCAAATCTGGACCTTTGATGCTTATCCACCTTTCAAAATGATAAGACTAGTTCTGACAAAGTTCAGAAGTCATCAGAACGTCAGGATGACTCTGATAGCCCCCTTTTGGCTGGCCAGGGAATGGTTTCCGGACCTACTACAGCTGTTGACGGACTTTCCAAGAGAGTTACCGTTAAGGAACGATCTACTCAGACAGCCCATTTTCTGAGGTTTCATCACAACTTGTCCGCTCTTTGACTAGTCGCCTTCAGACTGTCGAGCATCTCCTCAGAAAGAGAGGATTTTCAAAGAGAGCTTCAAGGGCTATTGCTGACCCAGAAGAGAATCCTCTGATCGAGTGTACCAAGCTAAGTGGGTCCAATTCAGAGCTTGGTGCAAAGAAGAAGGAATTTCGTCTCTAACGACCTCTATAGCTCAGTTAGCTAACTTCCTTCTTTTTCTTTGTGAGTATAAGAAGCTTTCTACCCAGACGATTAAGGTTATAGGCTATGTTGTCTTCTGTGTTAGACATCAAGGATTAGACATTTCTAATAATCAAGACCTCTCAGACCTGATTTGTTCCTTTGATACGACCAAGACAAAGGAGTCAAGAACGGTAAGCTTGAACCTGGATGTAGTTCTCAAATGGCTGATGTCCGATAGATTCGAACCGATCTCCTCTAGTTTCTTTTAGAGATCTGACTAGGAAAACTCTTTTCTTTGTGCTTTAGCATCAGCTAGAAGAATCCAGTGAGCTACATGCTATTGATAAGAGAGTCGGATTTGCTAAGGGTAATGCCATTTGCTCATCAATGCTGCGTTTTTTTTTATTTTTGGCTAAGAATGAAAAATCCCTCCCATCCTTGGCCTCGTTCTTTCTCTATAAAAGAACATTTCGGAGTGAGTGGGGCCTAATGAGCCTGAATGTCTTCTCTGTCCAGTGAGAGCACTTAGACATTATGTGCAAAGGACCAAAGGTATAAGAGGTAAGAGTGATAACCTGTGGTGTTCAGTGAAAGATCCTTCTCGTCCTCTTTCTAAAAATGCGCTCTCCTTCTTTTTATGGAATTTGATTTCTGAAGCACACGGACAATGTCAGGACTCAGATATCAAAGTGTTTAGAGTCAAAAGCTCATGAAATTAAGCCCCAGCCATGTCTACGTCGGTATGGCGTTTAGACGTAATCTTGTCTTTAAAAGACATTATTAAATCTACATATTGGAGAAGCAATTCTGTCTTCGCATCTCATTATACTGACAGATTTGCACAACCACATATGAAAATTGCAGTACATTGGGGCCATTCATTGTGACTGACACGGTATTGGGTGAGGGAGAGAAGGATGTATCCCATCCTCACTAACTTTTCTCCTTGATTATGGTTTTTTAGTTTTAAGGTTGTCTGAAGATACAGCGAGTTTTTTGAGTATCTTTCAGTCTTTTAATGTCTTGGTGTATTTCTTAACCGGGTGTGGTGATCCCTCATTTTTCATTGTGTTTTTTGGTGCTTTGTACTGCGCCCTGAGCAAGGGCATTATAGTCTTGTTCGTTATGGTCATATCCTCAACGGCAAGTACTTATTATTGTGTCCGGCACACAGATCCATATATCCTGTCGGTACAATAAAGGCCAGCAGACTACAGAGGCAGTAACCATGAGTCAGCAGTCTTTAAAGGTAAGGAACCTATATCTTCGGATAATTCCAACAGTTGTTATTTTAGCTGCCATTGTCCCACCACCTAAATGTGTCAATCAGCTATATGTAACCACCGGGTAAGTTATATAAGTGAAAATGACATTTTTATGATAATATAAAGTTTCACTTATACTTACCCGGTGGTTACATAACAAAGCCCGCCCTCCTCCCCTCATATGGACAGATAGGCATGAAACTTCTGATTTATTGTTGGAATGGTTCCCGGTACCCGGTAGAGGGTGGGAGTAGAGGGATCACCTGTCAAACCATTAGTGCTACCGCGAATTTCAAATTCTGCCGTGACGTCAGGAGACGACAGCTATATGTAACCACCGGGTAAGTATAAGTGAAACTTTATATTATTATAAAAATGTCATTTCTTCTTACACGATATACAAACCCTCAGTCCTCTACATTAGCCAGTAACTGCATTCTGGTAGGCGGGTAGGCTCGCCTGACTGGATGTAAACACTCACATTGCAGTGCACCACCTGAACACCTGAATTAGCCCTGGTCATCTGACCAGCCTAAACAACACCCCACACAAAATTCCCACACTTTGTGAAATTTTGACATGCCAGCGCTGCCAACGCTGCAGGTAAACATTGTTACCGAGTCACCTGTCTGTGGTTGGCAGCGTTGCTGCCAGCCGCTGGCCGACAGTGACTGCTCCCGTCAATCACTTTTGGTTCGCCCACCTGTCAAGACGTTACTTGCAGCGTGTGAACTTTGGGTCACAGCCTGACCCCCTACTACGTTGGATAAGATTGTTGACGTCCTTTGCTGTTTTGGATTTCGCCTTGGGTTTTCTCTGCTTGTTTGATGATGATGGACTTTTCTCTGCTTGTTTGATGATGATGGACTCAACTGCAAAGGATCCTCCCCCAACTAAGTCTCCTCGAAGAGGCAGCAACTCATCGTTCCTGTACCACTGCAAACAGAGGATGGAGTTCACTTAAATACGATTGACATTCCTTGTGTATTTCATGTAGGAAAATTCAATGCAATTTAGGTTGTAGAATGTGATGAGTGTAAGGACTGGTCTACGGATCAGATGTGGGCATATATTAAACATAGTAAAGCTCTTACTTCAAAGAGTAAAGGTAGGGTAGTTTCAGCAACTAAAACCCAATGGAGTCAGTACTGTATAAATAGTTAGAGGATAGGTTGACATCGAGTATGTCCGGTTTATTTATGACACTGATGTCAAAGTTGCAGGACGAGATGAAAGTTAGCAATAGGGAACAATTTACTAACCGCTCTCTTCCAGCTCCCCTGCCTGTTCTGGAACCAGTCCCTGACAGGTGCCAGGGGTCATGGAGATCAAAATGCTTCTTGCCATTGTCCTAAATTTTATATACTCGCTCTGATCTGGTTATCCTGTCTTGCAAGTTTTTACTCTTGCTAAATATAAGTTTTGTTTGAGTAGCAGATACCCTGTCAGCAATATTCTCCTCTTACAGCTTCATTTCTCTCTACAAACTTCAGCTTCATATCCGACAGATTGCTGTCTGTCAACATTAATGGAGTCATCTCATATGGTTGGTTGCATCTTTGCCTCGTGCTACCTGAACATGATCCTGTAAGGGTTGGTTCTTCGCTTCAGCTTTTCATAAGTTGTATTATAACAGAGGTCTTTCTCATTCACATTTGGTCTCTGATCCCCTTTTCCTGCCAAGAGCAACCAGATTTGCTAAACAACAGCATTAGTAAGCAGTAAATGTACCGCTCTGTTTAAACTTCTCTGTTCCAGAAGTCTTTTATTCCGCACACCTTCCCTTGGAATGTGGAACAGTCTCAATTCAGAGATGATGTGCAATGGAACTTCCAAAAAGTTCCAGAAAGATGCAATGCATTACGTACCACCCAAAAGCAATTTTCTGATGGCTGGTATTTGCAGCAGCGTTGCCAACAGTGACACAGGTAACTCATTTTTTTGTCTAGATTTTACCTGCAGTGTTGGTAGCGCTGGCAGTTAAAATGAACCACTTTGTTGGTAAATGTGTGGGATATAGTTGGGGCTAATTCAGGTGTTCAGGTATTACAACCAATAGTTTTATTATGAAACTTCTTGCTTCTGACAGCCTGAGAGATGCTTGAACAGGGGACTTAAGGATACATTTGCTTTAGTCTGTAGTATGTTGTAGTATTTTGATTGTTACTTGGGGAAAAATGAAGGCCTTTATACTAATGTAATCCTAATACATGTCCTGTATTTTTATAATGATCAGTTTCTTTATCTTGCAGATAAGTCGTGACGCACCAAATGCAAACTTAGTCAGGGTCCTCAGAAATTGAAGTTGAAGAACATAATTGTCAAAAAGAAGTCTATTTCTTGATCTTGTTTGGAACTTCTGTAAGTATTTAAAAGATCATTTGTATGTTTATGAGTTCTGTTGTTCTTGTATGGTTTAAAGTTTAACTCGTGAGGTTAGGACTTTCTGTTTAGGTTTACTAGCTCTCTTGGCATCAGAATTGAAAAAACGAAATCATTTCCTCCCACAAGGATACAAACCTTCATCTGTCATACGAGAGTGGAGGCAGTCTCCAAGTTATGACACATCCGTCCCCACGGTTTGCTGTAGGTGGAAATCCAGCTGAGTCAGAATAATAAGTTACTGGCAGCATAGTGTGTTGTTCCTACACAAATGCAAAGCTTTGGTCTTTACATTAGGATATTACTTTCAGTGCAAGCTGGAATGGCTTTTTAACTTGTAAACAAGGTACAGTGGACCCCCCTTATTCACAAGGGACATGAACTAGACACCCTCCCTGCGCGAATAACTAAAAACCACAAGTACTTAAAACCTCTAAAACTGCTTAGAGCTGCCTATTTTGTTAGTTCAAACAAAAGAAAAACCCTCTAAAAAGGCTTATACCTGAATATTTTAAGTGTTATCACAAATACTGCATTTTGTCATGAAACTTTTATCAAAATGCAGTACTAATTAGTGAATATTTCTCAATGAAATATACTGAAACAGGCAAATTTCCCACGCATAATGGGTAGATATGGTCCATAGAGAAACCCACAAATAGGTGAGTCTGCAAATCTTCGGAACATGAATACGGAGGTTCCACTGTACTGTAGTTAACTACTGATGGTAGGAATGTAAGCCCCGCCCACCTGTCGGTACAAACTTACTTTACTTCCAGCTGCAGTCGAGTATAACATCTCCGCCACTTACCATATGTTTCCTACACAAAATACGAAGCTTGGTCCTTTACATTAGGAATTACTTATGGCATGGCAGTAACTACAGTCCAGTAGGCGTGGGCGACCAACCTACCTGGATGTAAACATTCCACTTTGCTTTTCGGCCATTGCATTATGCAGACGTATTTTCTATGAACTATTACCTGACTGTCATTAAACTCATTTTTGTTTCTACACTTATTCAAACCCTCAGTACTATTACATTAGGAGTTACCTGTGGGGAAGCTGAAAGTGGACGCTAAACTTTTGACCAAGGTGGTAAGAAGTAACTACCATCCAGTAGGCCGCAGATCGATTACCCGTCTGGCCTGGATGCAGCATTCCAGTTTTGCTTTTGGTTGATGCATACTATGCATATGAGTTTTTGTGAGCTCTTGCCTGACTGTCATTAAGTTAGTTCTTCCTGGTGGGATCTTTTCACGTGGTCTCAAATATCACATGAGAACTCATACAGGAGAAAAACCATATACGTACTTTCACTATATGTCAAAGAAGTTTTTCTCTCAACTTATTTGAAAATTCACTGTGTAATGTATTGTGGTATGTAGCTGCATGCATGGAGGGAGACTCAAATTAGGCGTCCATCTTTCAAGATTTATTCTACTCTTCTGGCTTACAAACATACACATGGTACACAGAATAGTAACACAGTAGATAATTACAAAAGTATTGTTTTTCAGTATCAGGAACAGTAACATTTCAGTACATCACACCCCTCCATGCCTTAGGAAAGATCTTACAAACACTTCAGCAAAAGTATAAAATAATACAATACAAGTACTTATAGAAATATAGGCAACTCACAGATCAAGGCGTTGGACAGGTTTACGTATACGACTTGAACGTCTCACTACAGGTGTGTTCACAGGACTAACTCTGTCAGTTACTTCACTAACATTTTCAGAATCTTGCACATTAGTTCCACTATTTTCATTCATTTGAAAATTGGATTCAGAGTTAGGTGAGAAATGAGATCGTTCAAGACCTTCATTAGCAACCTTAAAATTAGCTTTACCCTTAAAATTAGCATCACGTTCAATTTCACAAGATGGTTTTACTTGTTTAACCATTTGATCAAAATGTTTATGTACAAGTTCTCCATCACTACTAATAATTTTACATGAAATGGGACCAGTACACTCTTCCACAATCCCTGGACTGTTAGGTGGTCCTGCCCTGGAAAAATTCTTGAAATATACATGATCACCCTCTTCAAATTTCTCCGCAACTCTTCCCCTATTACCTTTGGAATTTCTAGCTTTGGCTTCCTGCATTTTTACATGATCATTTAATTCAGGTCTCAGTAAATCAAATCTTGTTTTCAATCTTCTTTTCATCATAAGTTCACAAGGAGGAATACCAGCTGTGATGTGAGGCATGATACAGTAATCAAACAAAAACCTATGCAAAATTTTATGCTTACTTCCTTCACATTTTTTTCCAAGTAGTTTTAAAGGTTTTAACAGCATTTTCAGTTAACCCATTAGTAGAAGGATGATACGGAGCACTAGTAACATGATGAATTCCATTCTTAGTTACAAAACTCTGAAATTCTTCACCAACAAAAGCTGTGTACAAAATATATGTCTTAATTTAGAGTCTGTAACTTTAGAAGTACAACCTTGAGTGGGAACAACTTCTAGCCATTTAGAAAACGCATTGATTACAACTGAAAAACTTTTGTCATTCTAGAGGTCCAGCATAATCTATATGTATACGAGACCATGGTCTACTAGGGAACTCCCAAGGATGCAATGGCTGTTTATCAATGGCACAATGATGATACTGCTGACACATTTTACATTAATTTACTTTCCTCTCTCAATCTTTATCAATATGAGGCCACCATACATAACATCGAGCTAAGTTTTTCATTTTCACAATACCTGGATGAGTGTCATGGAGCTCATCAGTAACCTTATATCGTCCCTGTAGCGGTACAATAATTCTATTTCCCCATAAAATACAACCTTGCAATAGTGTAAGTTCATTTTTTCTACTAACATATGGTTTATAATCTTCATTTAACTCAAAATTATTATCCCAACCATTCAGAATACATGACCTTACCTGAGATAGTACAGGATCTCTATCAGTCCATCTGCGTATATCAGAGGAATTAACATTAGTAGTATCAACATGTTCAAGTAACAAAACCTCTTCTCCTGCATTCGCAGGTTCAAATTCATTAATTTGCATAGGAAATCTGGACAGACAATCTGCATTTGGAATTTTACACCGTGGTTTATACTTCAGTTTATAGTCATAACCAGAAAGAACTAATGACCATCTAATGATCCTACCAGAGGCTATATGAGGGGTATGTACTGCCTTACCTTCTCCCAACAACCCTAGTAAGGGTTTATGGTCAGTCCATATTTCAAACTTCCTGCCATACAAGTATTTATGAAATTTATTAACTGCCCAAATTACACTTAAACCTTCTTTTTCAGTCTGACCATAATTTTTTTCTGATCTAGTTAATGTTCTGGAAGCATATGACACTGGTTTTAATGAACCATCTTCACTCTCTTGCTCCAATACTGCTCCAAGACCAAAAGAACTAGCATCACAAGTCAAGAATAAGGATCTAGCAGGATTGTAATGTACAAGTAAAGTAATAGATTTAAGTAATTCCTTAGCTTTTAAAAATGAATCATTTTCTTTTTCTCCCCAAGACCAATCTGACTTACTCCTTTCTAAAGCATACAATGGTGCCATTACATTAGAAATGCAGGGTAAAAATCTATGGTAGTACTTAACTATCCCATTAAAAGTACTCAATTCTTTCTTATTCTTGGGCACAGAAAAGTGATCAGTAGCCTTTACCTTTTCATCAGAAACATGTAGGTAGGTACTCCTTCAGCATCTAACTTATGACCTAAATGTTGAACTTCTTTATTCATGAATGAACATTTATCCTTCTTTAACTTTAAACCACTAGAACAAAGTTTATGCAAAACTAATTCAAGTTTTTTCAAATGGTCATCTTCAGTAGGACTGGTAATAACGATATCTTCGGTAGGACCGGTAATAACGATATCATCCAAATATACAGCAACATTGGGTATATCTTTTTGAACATTTTCCATTACCCTTGGAAAATACCAACAGCACTATTCAATCCATATTGTAACCTTGTAAAGGCAAATAATAATAATAATAATAATAATAATAATAATAATAATAATAATAATAATAATAATAATAATAATAATATCCTTTATTTCGGTTCAAGACCATATACAATGAACATACAAAATACACAGTAACATACACAATCTAGATATATGAGTCAACTGATAGGAAAAATAGTAAATCGGCACTTATCCACAAAATAGCTGAGGTAGCATAAAAGATAGTAATCATAATACTGGTAATAGTAATAATATTGGTGAGAAAAAAAAATGCATTGAGAGTTATAACAGTTAGTGCACAAATTATATACTTAAATTTCACTAGAGACCTTAGGTGGTTTACAGTAGTCTGTTCCAGAGGCTAAAATACATAAATTGAATGTATATATATATATATACATATATACATACCATATACAGGTTAAAATGAAAAACAACTAAGAGCCGATGCAATGTCTAGAAACATAAGAATCTGGTGATTACCCTCGTCTTTGGAAAGATATCCAGTCCTTAATCCCAAAACTAAAGAAAAGCTATCACAGAGAGTAGGGGAAGCAGTCGGAGACGAGGCTATCGCAAGGATGGGGGTGTGATCACTTCAACATAATCCTCCTGAATTGCATAAATGATCAGGATTCCCGAAGCGAGGTAGATAACCTCCTTAATGACAACATTCAATTTCATTTTGCAGACCGTATTACGCAGGCAACATCAGCGATGCCATAAACAGCATACCTAATAATAAATCGCCCGGCTGTGATGGCCTTCCCGCAGAGGCTTTCAAATTCTGCCATCCGATAATTTACATTTTGCTAGCTGCCTTATTCCAATGCGTGCATAATTCACCAGTTTTCTTCCAGACTCCCTACTCTTAGTTCACTTGATACCATAATCAAAAACAAGCTAAAGGATGCAGCTGACCCTGGCAACTACCGGCCAATTGCAATCACAACGATCGCATCGAAGATACTTGAGTCGGTTCTTCTTGTGAGACTTCTCCCCTTTCTACACACTGACAACCAGTTCGGGTTTAAAGCAAACCACTCAACCGACACCTGCATCTACATACTGAAAGAAATTGCTGAACTACTACCTATCATCAGCACTTCCGGTTTTCCTGTGTTTCGTAGATGTGAGAAAGCATTTGACAAAGTAAACTAACCTAAGAAGCTATTCCTGAAGCTGCATAAAAGGGGGCACACCCCTATATCTAATTGGCATTTTACATTGCTGGTTCTCCACACAGCAATTCCTGTGTCAAATGGGGCAACGTATTATTCGTACACCTTCTTCGGCTCCCTAAACGGCTTCGGCAGGGGGCATCTCTCCATACCTGTTTAATACGTACACAGATGCCTTGAATGTCAAACTGAACTCACTCCCAATCGGATGCACTGTCAATGAAACGACTATAAACACCTCTGTTACGCCGACGATATGGTTCTGATATCCCCATCAGTGCATGGCCTCCAACGACTCATCGACACTTGCCGCCAATATGCGAGGAATTTGATATAATCTACAACGAAACCAAGACCCAGTGTATGTCGCAGCTCCCGAGAAACTGCTTAATTCAATATTGCTAACCCCAAAATTTTCCTCGGAAAAACCATCGGCTGTAAATTTGAAGTTCCACACGAAATTTCCGTATTTGGGTGTCACATTATTACCGACGACCTAAAAAAGATACGCAGACATTGAACAGAGGCGTCGTAAACTATGTGCAACTGGCAACAACGATTGCAAGGAGGTTTGCCTTCTGTCACCGAGACGTGAAACTGCTGCTCTTCCGCTCGTACTGCTACAGTATCTATGGGGTGTTCCCTCTGGACGAACTATACCCGAGAGACCATGATAGAGTATCACTGTTTGTGCACAATGACATTCTGAGACTCCTCACAAACACTCCACGCTACCACTCCGCCACACAGATGTTCTTAGAAAACCACCTGGACAATTTAAAAATCATTGTAGGCGAACAATGTCCAGCCTGGTAACCCGAGTGAGAAACAGCGGCAACTCGCTCATACAAAGCATCCTAAGGAGTGAAGCAAGAAGAAGATCTAAATTGTGGGAAAGATGGGAAATGAGGCCTTTGTCCCCTAAAAAGGACTTAATCTCTGTATTAGCAAGATGTCATCTGCAGATTTTGTCATTATTATATTTATTGCTGATATTTTATTTTTTCATTATTTCTGTGATTACTATCAGTTAAAGTTTTATATATATATATGTGTCTCATTAGTAATGCAGTGTGTCCTTCCCTCGGGCTGCCATTTTGCCTCCACAGTAAAAACATTTCTCGTGAGTATGTATACAGATCCTTAACCAAGTCATTCCAACCAGGTATATTACAGAATTACCTTGACGAAATCTAAAGGCAGTCCTGCTGAAGCAAGCATAGCGGAGATATGTTCGAATAGAATTCATTCAGATCCCTCTTGTGGTGGTCATTTCTACATTTTGTGTTGGTACACAGTAAGGCGTCAGCCGGTTGAATTATTGGACCGCAACCTGGTTTCCGTGGTCGCCCTAAAGTATCTGGTTTTCTGTGTGGTTTTTAAACTCCCAGTTAACCGCTGGAGGGCGGTCAGTTAGTGGGTTCACGGTAGGGAGGGATGGGGTACTGAATGACACCTGTAATGGGATGTGATCGTAGCGAATATTGCAGGTCATAATAGAATCATGAAGTTGTGGAGATGTGATGCAGTGGTCCAGCCAGGAGGTTGTAATTGCGTCCGCTCTATTATGGTACATATGAGTAGGAGGAGGGAGGGAGGAGCATTACATCGCTATTTGGTTTGAGCGGCATGATTTTGATAGAAGCGAGTAAGTTCATTATAAAATTGTTTTGTGGGTGAGAATTAAGGTCCCCTATTAGACAAATATGATCAGCAGGAGAATCTTGAATAATACTGTGTAACTCCCCTAGGATCATGCAGTAATGATCAAATATTGTTATTTTGCCCATGGCATATAAACATTAATTATTAGGATTTTAGAGTTCCCTACTGTCACTTGAAGCCCAAGCAATCTGTCACTCCTGTAGGTCATCACCTTTATCATATTGTCTAACAATTTGTGCCACAGGAAAGAAAGTCCCCCTTTCTTTGGATGACCAGCTATGATTTGATCTGTAACTTGCATCGATGAAGTCGAGAAGGTTCTGAAGTCTTCATGAATTGAATCGCAGATGGCAAGGTCATGAGGCCAGAGGAGCGTTTCTTGCAATGCAATGATGCCGTTGAAATTTTTGCAGAGCATGTTTAGGAGAGGAATGTTCCGCTTGAGGCCAAAAATATTCCAAGAGATTATGTTTAATGTATCCATGGCTACTCACGAAGATGGGAGATGAATGCGCTGATCATTTGGTGGATGGGGGGTTATCCAGGGGGAGTGGGCAGTCACTCGCGTGGGGGCGGTTGTTTGCACTTGCGGTGGAACTGACCCTGGTTGGAGTGACAGTAAGTTCCCCTGGGGGTGGTTGCTCCCGGATTAGGTTATATCTTGAAACTAATATATTAGGACCGAAATTCTCGCCTTTAAGAACGTCGAGGTGTTGAAATAGGCAGGTAATCCTGTAAGCCACTTTATGTTTATTTCTACATGGGATTTCGTGAGAGATAAGTGGGTCAGAGCCAGTGAGAAACTTGACTCTCTCCACTATGGCGTCTAGCGTCACCGATGAGCGCAGATTTTGAATTGCTACGTGACATCTCTTCTCATGTGTCGGGAGAGGTGCAACTCGAATGTTGGGTATTATTATGGGTGTTAATAACCATATACTTCTGGGATTCAACACTTATTTTAATTGTTAGTAAAGGATTACCTCTTGCTAAAGTAGCACAAATATCTTCAGGAATAGGTAATGGGTTTAGAATCAATACTACAAACAGGATTTGTGTTTCCTGAAAATCAGCACAAATTCTAACACTTTACCATCTGACTTGACAATATTAACTGTAGGACTTGCCCATTCTGAAAAATCAACAGATTTAATTACACCAATGTCTCGCAATCTTTGCAATTCTCTCTCCACCGTCTCTCTTAAATGATATGGAACACTTCTAGCATGTTTAGACACTGGCACAGCATCAGATTTTACCTTTAAGGATACTTCAAAATCCTTTAAACATCCTAACCTAGTTTCAAATACACTCTCATATTTCTTCAAAATATTTGCAATCTCATCCGACCCATTATCAATGGAATGTATAGTAGATTTAAGGTTAAAAATGTTTGGCCAATCCATCTTCATTTCATTCAGCCAATTTCTACCCAACAATGAAGCACGATTGCCTTTAATAACCACAATAGGTAACATTTTGCATTGTGAACAATATTTTACCTTAACCATTGCAACACCAAGAATTTCCAATGGGTGTTTATTATAATCTGTAAGAGCAATGTCAATAGCTTATAACTCTTCTCGAGAAATACAAAAATTTCTTATATGTGTATTCACCAACACAAGTTACAGCAGCACCTGTATCTAATTCAAAATCAATGTCAACATTATTCAATTTTTCATATTAACTAAAATATTTACTACTGGTATGTAATTTCAAAATCATCAGTTTTAGCATTTAATTTCAGCGCATCATTTAATTTATTTAAAATATGATACTCATTTCCATTAAAATTATGCCCAGCAGATTCAACACTAAGGTTAAGCCTCTGTAATTACTGGTACATCTGGCTTCGAAGGACTTTATTCATTCGCAACATTTATTACCGTTTGATTCAAGCCTACATCCACTTGATGTTGAGATTTCGGCACTTTAACCTTGCCGACATGCAGCAGCAATATGTCCCATTCTATGACACTTTCTGACACTCCACTATCGCAAAATTTGCACACATTAGCTAAAGGGTAGAACTAGTACACCTATAACATCTACTATTGTTGAATGCTTTATTCACTGGTTTCACATCATCCTTCTTCTGAACAGACTGTCTACTGTAGATTTTGACTACATGAAGCGTCTTATGTACTGCACTTTGGCTCCCGTTTGCTGATCTTGCATAAAAAGCGGCGTTTGTTTCATTAACTTCAGTAGCTTCCGCAATTTGTAACACTTTTATCAAAAAGTTAAATCTTTGCACTCCAAAAGCTTATTTGCTTTACACTTTGAATGAACTCCAGCAATCAACTGGTCAAACTAACATCTGGTTTAATGAAATTACCAAACTCACAATGTCTACCTCATGCTTAAGACGTACTGACAAAGCCTGAAGAGTCTCAAACTTCTCGTCTCATCACTTGCCGAAACTTAGTACGCTCAAACCCTTGGATTCGTAGTACCACAATAATACTTCTTAGCAATGCTGTTAAAACATCAAAAGTTTTACTTACACAAGGGTAGCAGGCGCAACCAAATCCTTAAGAACTTGATACTGCCTAGGCTTGCATACCAACTATAAGTGTATGAACTTTCTTGGATCCCTCAACATCTTTACTGCAAAATAGCACTCCAACCGCTCATAGAAACTTGTAAAATCCTCTTCTCCCTCGTGGAACACCGGCAGACCTATTCCAGACGACATCGTGAAATTACTCACTGTAGATACCTCTTGTAGCTATAAAAGACGACCGATTCCCATCAGTTCATCTTCGTAACCATCCTCAATCCTCGTCGCCAACAATTATATGTAATGTTTTGTGGTATGTAGCTGCATGCATGGAGGAGACTCAATTAGGCATCCCTCTTTCAAGGTTTATGCTATTCTTCTGGCTTACAAACAAACACATGGTACACAGCAGATAATTACAAAAGTATTGTTTCTCAGTATCAGGAACAGTAACATTTCAATACATCACACTGTGGTAAATGGTCCCTTGAGAAGAAAGTCCTCCTCTTCTGCTTCACCTACTCAAGGTATGAAGGGTGGGGCAGATGTAAGAATCTAGTATTCGGGGAAAAAATAAGGAAGCGGATTTACCAGTTGAAAAGGTTGCAGCCACCAACGAGACTTTTAACATCAGTAGTCTCACGATTCCTAAATATCTCCAGAGAAAAAATAGAAAAGATAAAAAAGAGGACAAAGTGAAAGCAAAGGGTGACTATGAAAAAAAAGAGCAGGTGAACAACAGGAATATAGAAGTATTTGGAACAGAGAAGAAGAATGTGTATTGATATGGGCAATGGAGTATGCCAAAGAAAGGTTCACAAGACAAAGAGAAAGAGGCAAAGAACGGCATAGAATATTCCATCACCACTGCCCAAATAAAATTGGCATACCAAGAGCAAAGCTGACCACCCAAAAATCCAATTTCCTCACCCAAAGCATTTCACAGAAGAGGAAATTGAAAAGATGAGGAGGAAGTTAAGAACATAGTAAAAAAACAACAAATGCCCCATTCAGGAGCCTTTGGGACTCCAAGGGATAACATTGTGGTAACTACAGATCATCAAGTCCAGCAAAGATCAGCACCGTTGATGCCTCAGAGCACCACAACCTCAAGGCAAACAAGACGTGATAGGAAACGCCAGGAAAGACGAGTGAGGACGACAACACAGAACCGTTGGGCTCCCCTTAATGCCTCCGACCGTTAATATTCTTCCCAGATTTTTTGTACGAGTTACGATTCCTCGCTCATTTTTAAAAGGCCCAGAAGTCTGACTCTTGAACTTGCAGTTCTTGTACTCCAATCAATTTGTCAGTGACAGGGCACTCTCCTTGTTCTTTTGATCAGGAGTAGCAGCCCAGTATGCTGAACTCCAGTCAGTTCTAGAGACTCAATTAGATTCTTCCCTCCAATAAGTGAGTCTTCCCATTGTAAAGGGGTAAATTCTCTTTTGCTAACCATACAAACCTGAGGTCCTTTACACTAATGCCCACCTCATGCCACCCCCACCCTCATCTGAAACATGAACCGAAATGCAAATTGGAAATATTTACCATCCGAGCAGGCGGGTCTCCCTGCCTACCTGACGGTAGTTACTGCCTAACCCACCTTGTTTAAGATTTGAACGGCCATGTTCTAGCTTCGCCATAAATAATTCCTTAGGTTTGTATAGATGGAAGGAATACAATTTAATTTTAAAAATTGTGATTTATCTCCACAGTCGAGATTTAGCTACTGGCACGAAGCTTCAATCAGTCTTGCCATCCCAGGGACCTCAGGTCGCTGGAGACATGTGACTGTCATTTAGGGTTCCTGTCTTCTGTTTTGCATGTGCCATTGTGAGAATTGTCAGACAGAGACCTGACTCTTAAGACCATCTCTCGTGTCACTCTGACTGTGGCGAAGAGGACAAACATATTCACGACCTCCTTTGATGCGAGCAATCAAGTGATGGGAATCAATGCCTTGCGACTCCGTCTCAGTAAGGAGGAACGATCTGTTTGTTCCATTTGACAACATCTTCGAGGGTTGTGTGTGTGTGTGAGAGAGAGAGAGAGAGAGAGAGAGAGAGAGAGAGAGAGAGAGGAGAGAGAGAGAGAAAGAGAAACTTTGTGGTTGGTATTGCTGTTAAGATCATGTGGTGTGTGTGTGTCCGAAACAAAGAGTTAGCAGTTGGATTACTTGTTGGTGAGTTCTGGGTTGTCTACTGGTGCGGTTGCCGTGTCAGAGTCAATCTGTGATCAGAGCCTGTGGTGGAGAGTCAGTTTTTGCAGCAGTCTTGAATATTATTGATGGTCAGTTGTCTTTTGTATTTTTGAAGTTGTTTGAATTATTGTTGATATTGTATGGTTGAAGGTTGTTGTGTCTGTGTTGTTGAATTTGTTGTGCTTGTGAGTCCTGTTGTGTTGTAGATGAGTTGTTGGAGTTGTGAGTAGTTGAGTGTTGTTTTTGGTGAATTATTGTGGTTAATGATGTGTTAGGTGTGTATTGACTAGTCCATGTTATTGTTTTTTGTTCATGACACTTACCTGTCAGATATATATATATAGCTGTATTCTCCGAAGCCCGACAGAATTTCAAAACTCCCGGCACACGCAGTGGTCGCCAGGTGGTTAGTACCCATTCCCGCCGCTGGGAGGCGGGTGTCAGGAACTATTCCCATCTTCTATTCAGATTTTCTTCTGTCGCCGGTAATGTCCACCTGTTTTTCATTACCTCCGTCTAGGATTTTGGAACTTCATTGCCGCTTAAGTATCTTGGTCGTTTTCTTTTTGGTTTATTAACTTAGATTTGCGGCTAGGCATACGCTATCATAAATTGATTTAATTTTGAATTTCTTGACATAAGAAGTCTGATTCTAGTTAGACTAGTTTCAGACTTTGTTGTCTGCAAGGGTTAGGTGAGAATAACGAAACTTTCGATATATTCTCACTTATATGCACGACGTGTCATCAATGTAATTAGTGTAATAATTGACTGATTCCGAAAGAAGATGTTATGATTCGTATGTACGCAAATTAGAGCGTAATATAATCAGGAGGTTTTCCATCCAAGATCAGTAAACAGAGTAACTTTATTTTGCCTAACCTTGTGGTATGGCCTACGGCCTAGAGGAAGTGTCTGTGAGAGGTAATGCCCTTTCTGTTATGGTGGATTACATCAGAATAATGGAATCTAAAGTGCTCGCTCTCCAATCAGTGCTGTGAGTGTAGTGATGTTGATTTAGTTGCCCCTAGTGTTGTGGAGGGGGCGTCAGATCGTCCTTATAATGCCTCTAGGTCTAGACCTCTGTCGGACTCCCAGGACCACAGGGAGAGGGCATGTCGAAAGCCGAAGGAGGGTTACGAGGAACCCCCAACGATCTGGCTGTCCCTTGCGGCAGGACCTGAAGACGCTTCTCAGGTGCCAAAGATCGTGGGGGGGGCACGTGCACGAATCCTGAAGGATTGCTTCTCGTCTCCGAGGCGTCCTCCCCGTACAGGGGTTGGAGCTCTCGGAAGGACTCGCGCCCTTTAAATAGAAGCTTATTGAGGAGGACGCTTCACATCCTCCTCTCTCTATTGTCATGCGATTGTAAATCGCCCGCCTTAACAATTTGACGACTTTCCAACACATGGGAGAAAGAAGAAGGAAATAGGAAGAACGCTGTTAAGCGCCCAGATCGCCTTATCATTGTTACTGTGAAAAGGAAGAAGGCGTACCTCGTCTTCTCACAGGATCAGCCCTTCTCGGTTGGCCTTGTTTTCGCCAAAAGAAGGCAAAACACATTTACTGAAGGAAGGATTTGAGGCTGTCTGTCTGTCAAGTCAGGCAGTCTTCTTCTCCTTTTCCTTGCTCGTCGCTTTCCTACATCTTCGCACACAAGAACACACAGGCGTCCTTTTGAGTGCGTTTTCTCTGGAAGTGTCGATGAGCGTGACAGAGACGCAAGATGTCGCACAGGCGGCCGCCGTCTTTGTCAGGAGTTGCGAACGTCCATAATACTCGTCCGGACGACGATCACCGTACATTGGCTTATGGACTAGCACGCTTCATGAGTGGCGCTCCCCTTGAAGACAGGACGCTTTTGAGGACGCTTTCGGGTACGCCTCGTATTTGATAAGCTAACAGTCATGTCGAAGTTTTTACCAAGACGTTCGGGGGAGAAACCTTGGTTTCTTAATAAGAATCTTATCGACGTTTGGGTATGATGGCGGATAGGAAATATCTACTTCCTTCCGTAAAACCCTAGAGATGAACAGGAATTCTGTCTCTTCCGCGATTTATGAGGAAATTACGAAGATTTAAAGAGTTCCTGGATTAACTTCCTTCCTTAAGGAGATATATATACTCTTTCTATCGTTCTATTAAACGAAAAGAATGAAGATAGTAAAAGTTTTTTCCTTTCTCTATCTGCTGGCAGGGAAAGAAGGTAGTAGAGTATCTGCTGTATGTAATACGATACGGTCAAATCATAAGCACATACCGTAGTTACTTCTTTGCTGTGCAACTCTATTACCAGTATCCTTACAGGGACTTTCCTAGGAAGGACTACGCTTAAAGGGATTGTTATGACAATACCTAATTAGCTTCTAGATTTATCGAAGTCTTGTTTTGCTTAAATATACATTAATAAGAATTCTCCTCAAGTTCGATAATAATTTTATAAGATTCCTTTTTTATTGAATGGAGTAGCTGGCAACTCTGGAAGAGTAAGGACCAGACAGCTAACGGAGGCTGCTATCGCAATTGAGACCAACGCATTAACCATCTATTTCTCAGTCATAGAAGGTCGGTCCTGCGGGATGGAATGACTAACCGTATCTATCCCCTACAATCGCGGTCTTAGCCTCGGATTGAGGGGATAGTTTAAGCAAACATAATAAAAATATTGTCTGCCTTTTGCTAAGAAGCTTACAATAAGAAAGATATTACAGCCTTTCAATGCTGATTACCGTAGGTAACATTATTAAAGGAATCTAACGTCAGCAGAACACTATATATTGATATAATGCTCTCATGCTTACGAAAGCATGGCTTATTAGAGTACATGCTTAGTGAGAAGATGAATGTAGTAGAGAATTCACTTTAAGTCTACGGTATGGTCAAGTCTTATGCATCAGGCGCTCGACAAGATCCTCTCTGAGATGCCGTTCAAACCCTTGGTGTTCTATGCACCAATACGCTTGGTAAGACTCTCGCGAGGACGTCTCTGAAGATGCTCAACGTCCTACGCATTGAGACGTGAGGAAGCTTTTGCAGATGCTCGACGTCCTACGCATTGAGACGTCATCAGGACGCTCTGGAAGACGCTCGACGTCATAAACATTGATAAGCTTTTTGAAGACGCTTGATGTCTTACACATCTGGACGCTCGCCAGGACGCTAGCGAGGACGCTAGCGAGGACGCTTTTGAAGACGTTCGGCATCGTACACGTCATGTCGCTCAGCAGAGCACTTACCAGGACGTTTTCTTCAGAACGTTAGGCGTTCCTACGCATCAAGACATTCGCCAGGATTCCTGCAAGTACGGTCTTCAAGAGGCGTCTTCGAAGAAGAGGAAGGAGTTTGGTCTCGTCAAGATGTCTACTTTGCTTTCTACGAAGGGAGCGTTCAATAGAATCCATGACTTGATGAATTCCAGAAAAACTGTAAGCAGATTTCGGTGTCATAAAATGCCTCGTCTGCTTTGGGACTGCGCTGCCGAAGGGGAACATTAAGGTCCTGCATGTCGTAAGCCCAGTCTCTGATTAGGAATCCTGCCCCTTCCTCGATTTCTGCGGGAATCAGGAAAACTATATGCCTCGAATTCCTGGATTACTTTCTGTCATGTAAATGGGTTAGTTCTCATTGACAAAGATCTTAATAACATTTTATCGCTTAAGCGGATAAGCTCTCATTAACAAAATTCGAAAGAGCTCTCATTCATTAGTCGGAGGCTCATCCAGGAAAAGACTTGTAGACTACGTCCGTGAAGTCTTATGCCAATATCATAAGAAACTTGAACTGTCCTTTTCGATCCTCGGTTCTCACTTGATCGCCATTCGAATAATGTTAATTCGTTCTCTTGGCAAAGAGAACGAAGACAGTCGATTTCCATTCTCTCTCTCTTCCTCGTCGAGGAAAGAATGTAGTAGAGAATTAGATGTTCAAGTGACTACAATACTTACGTATTTTATCTTTGCGTCATATTACTAATGTAGGGTTCAAGTCATATACGCATATCATGGTTACCTCTACGGATGGCACCGAAGAGACGGTTATTGTAGGTGTATTTGATCGGTCCTTCCTGCAAACTTCAAGGAGTTTCGCTGTAAGGACAACGCTGAAAGGTATTGTGGCAGCAACACTAACTCGGCGTCTGCATCTGGCGAATTATGTTTCGCTTAAATATGCCTGCTTGAGAATTTCCTTCTGATCGATAATAGTAACAAACCTATTCCTTCGTAGAAGAGAGTAGCTGGTAACTCAGGCAGAATAGTGCGAGACGACGAGGTTGCTGTCATTGTGGATGACGCAGTATATTTTAATCGGTACTCCAGCAACTTTCCAGGAGTTTCCGATTAACATTTGGTTAATTAAGCGTAATGTTACGACAACACAAAATCAGCTTCTGTATTTAGCGAATTCTGTTCGCTAAATATTGCCAACTTGAGAGTTTCTGTTCAATAATGGAAAATCTATTCTTTAGATGAATATAGAATACTGGCAACTTGGCATAAGACTGCGAGAAGGTGAACATAAGCTGCTGCCTGCTGCCTGTAACTGTCACAGTGTCACCAACTCAGTATCAGGTAGCTCGCTGTTATGCTCGGTCGTTTACGTCTCTCTCTCCCGCGGGATTGATTGACGAACCGTATCTCTACCCTACAATCATGACTTTCGCCTTGGGTTGAGGGGATTTCTAGTAATCATGAATAAACACGACTTCCTTTTGCTAAGAAATTTTCAACAGAGATATCTCTAGACCTGTTTCAGCGCTGCTTACCGCACTGTCAGAATTCTGTACGAGTCTACCGCGGCATAGCACTATAATAATGCTCTCCTGCTTATGCAAAGCGCAGCCTTATTAGGGAAGGAAGCATGCTAGTGAGGGAATGGATGAGTCTGCTGGGGACCATTTCCTCGCTGGAGAAGCATGTTTCCCTGAATAGACTGCAATTCAGACCTCTACAGTTTTTCCTACAGGAGAACTGAAATAACATCAAAGATCTAGAAATAATTCTAAACATCTCTCAATGGGTTGACGATCACTCAGGTGATACCGAGAGGGTGCCAGGCATCCTGACAGAGGTACAGAGGTCCTGGCACATAATCTAAGAGAATTGGAAGCAATTTGGTTGGCTCTCCAGTTCCTCGAAGAGTGAGTTTTTGGTCGATTGGTCCAAATCATCTCAGATAATTTCGCAGCTCTCTCATATCCCAAGAAGAGAGAGATGGTTATCGACATAGGCACGGAACGTAAAGATCCTCAATAGGTTCGTTACGCTATTGCACGTCCGTGCGGATCTTCTCGATCGACGGCAGCAACTACTGACGTCTGAGTAATCCTCGCTTAGAAGTATGTCGAGAGTGTGGATACTTTGGAGACGTCCTTGTCGTAGATTTCTTCGCAATATTGAAGACAGAAGAAACTTCCTCTACGTTGCTCCCTTATTCTCGATCCGAGAGCGGTAGCAATAGACGCCATCATATAGTATGGAATGGGGATAGTTGGTTAGTCTCTTTTTCCTATTCAAAAGCTTAGGAAATATGATAAGATAATCGCTGGCGTCAGAGGGAGCGAGAAAGACGCTGATCGCCCATGTTGGCCTTCAGAGGCTGGATTCACAGAGGTCACGTCCTTCAGAGAGCACTTCCAAGGACCCTTCCCGAGAGAATCGGTGTACTCTAACAGCCTCACTTCGAGAGGTACCTATAAACCTCTCCGCTCTGAGTCTGGATGCGTTCAGACTGTCGAGAAGTGAGAGGATCTTCAATATTAATTACAGACCTCATTGCCAAAGCAAGCTTTGCTGCATATTTTGCAGTGTACCAATCGGAGTGGGCCAATTCTGGAGATAGTGCAGGAAGAATGACTAATCTTACACCTCCACCTCTGTGAATTACTTTACCGTCTTCCTTTCCGTCTGAAGTATGGGATAAGCTAACAGTCCCAACGATTGTAGAATAACGGAAATATGTTGTTGACGGCCTCTAGGCTCAGAGATTCGGATCTGTCAAACAACAAAGCCCTTCACGATCTTTGAGGTCTGCGGAATCTTGAAATGGTCTAGATCGAAGCTTCCGGCATGGAACTTAGACGTAGTCTGAAGTTCTTGATGTCAAAGCATTTCGAACCCCTCCTTTCTGTAACTTAATACACGTGACCAGAAAGGCTAATTTTCTAACCACTCTAGCTACGGCAAAGAGGGTTAGTGAGGTTTTAGCCATCATCAGAGGTTTTGGCTTTAGAGGACATAATTCGGTGTCCTCTAAGCCTTCCGTTCTTGCTAAGAACGAAAACCCGTCTAACCCTTGGCCCAAAGGCCTGGAGATCAAGGAGATGGCACAAATATTGGGCAAGAGCCACAGAGAGTCCTGTGCCCTGTCGGGGCTCTCAAGTTTTATCTTGATAAACTAAAGAAAGTCGAGGTCATTCGGACAATCTGCGGTGTTCCGTAAAATGACCAGACTTGCCCATGTCGAAGAACGCCCTGGCGTTATTTTTAAGGAGTCTTTCTAAGAGGCTCATTCGTCATGTTTGAACAAGATTTGAAAACCTTTTAAAGTAAATGCTCACGAGGTGAGGGCGCGGCCTTGGAAGCATTTCAACAGAGCATGGCACTCAGTTACATCCTGAGTACCGCGTTTTAGCGAAGCAACTCTGTTTTCGCTTCACACTCCCTGAGAGATGTGAAGACGTCATATGAGATCTGCTGCTCGCTAGGCCATACGTGTCCGCAGACACAATCTTGGGGGCAAGAAGTACCACTCATCCTATCCTGTAGAAAATGGTTAGGAAGAGCTCTTATTTTATTGGTTGAGTCGCCGCCAATGGCGGACTTCTTAACTCTTAAGCTTAGTTAGCTTAAAACACCTTAACTTTGGCTAGGTTGGTCAGGTGGTGATATTTATTTTACTTCTTAGCCCTCATGGTATGGTCAATATGGTCTAGACACATTGTGGTCACGCCCCGTTGTCAGATCATGTAGAACTCACCAGCTATACAGGTCACGTCCTTGCTGGAGAGACTAGTAAAGCAAAAGCAGACTTGGGTGACAGTAATCACGAAGTCAGCTATGCTAACAGGTAAGGAACCAAGATGTCTATCATCTGCATGTGAAATGTTTCCCAAAATCCTTTTATTCTGTCCCTCCCCACCTCCAGTGGTGGGAATCAGCTATATATATATATATCTGACAGGTAAGTGTCATGAACAAAATGATATTGTTATGATACAATAAAGTTTGTTCATACTTACCTGGCAGATATATATAATCAAGTACCCGCCCAACCTCCCCTCGGGGACAGTGGCATTAGAAATCTGAATAGAAGATGGGAATAGTTCCTGACACCCCCCGCGTCCCAGCGGCGGGAATGGGTAGCTAACCACCTGGCCGCCGACCACTGCGTGTGCCGGGAGTTTTGAAATTCTGTCGGGCTTCGGAGAATACAGCTATTATATATATCTGCCAGGTAAGTATGAACAAACTTTATTGTATCATAACAATATCTTTTTATGTTGTTGTTAGTGATTGTTTGTGCAGTGGTCTTTTGCTGTATAGTTATTGAATTGTTGTGTGGTTGTTGTCCTTGTTTGGTTGTTTGTGTATTGTGTTACGACTGCCGTATCCAGCGGACAATGCAGCTCCTCGCCTTGAGTGTGTCAAGTATATGGTAAGTACATGTGTTTTGAGTTTTTGTTTTTTTAGCTTGTGATCCTGCCACATCAGATGTTGTAGCAAGCTTCGAATCCATAAGCATCTGTTGCCAGGTTCAAGTCCTTTTTGATCCCCTCTTCCTTAGACTGTGTAGTCGATGATCCAGATTAATTGCTTCTTTGACCTATTAGGGTGCTGCGGTACTTTCCAAAAAGGCTCAGCATCTACAACCTGGATGTCGTTGACTTTTCATTAGCAGTAACTCAACCAAAGAAGAAGTGGCTAAGGATGTGTCTTTCTGGCTTCATGAGATGATCGGAAGGAAGTATGTACTCTGCAACTGGTAATGACGATACCTGTGCACTGCCCGAGAGCTCACAAAGTTGATGGCTTGGTCCATCCCTCGAATTTCAGAAGTCTGACATTTGATCTCGCAGTTCCTATACTCCGATCAGTATGTCCTTGCTCTTTCAACCAGGAGTAGCAATCCAGGTGTGGTGAATTCCAGTCAGTTCAAAGAGACTAACTTGGATTCCTCCATCCAACAAGTGAATCCCAATGTAAAGGACCGATAGTTTGTATATTGTGTAGGAACAAATGATAATTTTTAAAAGTACCATATATACTCGCTTATCATGCGACTTTTGAAGACCTAATTTTGGAGCTGAATTTAAGGGGGTCGCATCTTACATGAGATATGGAATTCGAGTATGTAATAATCATATATTAGTATCGTATGATAAAATACAAACATAATGGATATGCATCTTTCCCATGGATCTTTTAAAAAGTCATGTTTTACTTCACTGCATCCAATAATATTATATGTATTTTCATATTACTATTTGTTTGTATTATAAAATACAAACATAGCAATCATGTTTTGGTTTGAAAATCTGCCTCGGCAGATTTTCAAACCAAAACATTATTGCGAGTAAGGTTGTTTTGCTGTGTTGAACTCAAGTCAGAACGACTTTCTTGCTTCTAGTTAGTGCAAATGAATCTCAAGATACTCATACTCTATTTATACGAGACAAGGTTATTTTACGTTATACAAAGTGTTTTCAAGTGGAAATATCACTTAAAAACGTATCGTTTGTGAACGAGATGTAGTTATTTTTTGTTAGTAGATGGCGCTGAGGGCATGTTTATTGCGTAAACAAAAGTGAACAGATTCCGTTCGATATTTTCACTTTATCTCATCAGAATACTACGAGCTTTACGTATTTATCTTTTATTGGAGTGAAAACAGTAAAACGTGTTCTTTTCATGCCCAATACTTTTGATTAAAACACATTCATCTCATTTTGTTTACGATTGAGTTTGAAGGTACTATACCGAAGTTTGCGAGTTTCATCCATATAGTAGTACTATTATCGTGCATTGGCAACAAAGATATAATTCCAGTAAACTAACGCCATCAAACACAACCGTAGATAAAATTGAGTGAAAATCATTTTAATAAAAACTTCAGGTCTTGAAAGAACACATTTTACTGTTGTTTTCACGATGATAAAAGATAAGTAACAGAACGGTAAAGGTTCGTACTATGATGAAATGAAGTGAAAATAGCGAACGGAATCACGCATTATTTTCAAACAATAAACATGCCCACAACGCAATCTGTTAATAAAAAATACTTAGTCCACAAGACGTATTTAATTCATATTTCGACTTAAAAACACTTAGTAAAATGACATATTACCCATCTTATATAAGTAAAGTATCTAGATATTTACACTAACTAGAAGAAAGGCAATTTGCTCCGAATTTAGTTAAATACGGAGAAATAAACTCGTATTTGCCATCAGCTGATTTCTAATCCAAAACACTGACCGTTTTATTAGTATTTTATGATATAATATGAGAATACATACAATATTATTGGGTACTGTATTGTATAACTTTTTAAAAGAATCACAGAAATGATGCATATTCATTGTTTTTATTTTGTAAATATACTGTCCGAATCTGATTCCCGTTTCGTGTCCATTTTTTTTCTACTGATATGTCATAGTCAGAATGCATTGAACCTCTAAATTGGCTTATATTAATAAATTACTAAATTATATCGTAAATGTAGTGTACAGTATACTGAAGGCTAGGCTATTGTATTTGTAGATATACGATATATGTACCACGATATCATCATTGTATACGCTAGGCTAGCTTGTTAAATGTTATTCATTTTCTCTTTGTGCTGAATTATCATAAGCCAATGTGCATTGAACCGAGAGAATTAGCTGTAATTGATAATTACTATACCATATATGTATAAAGTATGCTGTGTAGTGTAGGCTAAGCTACCCTATATAATATTCTTATGGAAAATTAATGTGGGCCGACTTACGTCCTGATTGATTTGTGACTGGTTGGTCATAACCAATAGTGGTAGTAAGTCGACTACTACCTGTAATGTAAAAATATATCAGTCCTATTCTCCTTAATGTCATTTGTAACATAACTATGGTAATTTTTTACTATCGTACAATGGTTGAAATGCAAGCAAAAAGGCTGTTGTTATCGGATTGATTGTTCAAAGCAAATCAGCTGTTTCAGGCTGTATGCGTTTTCCAAACAAGTATATCATTACTACCGATACTTTTGGCATTCTCTTTTACTTTTTTAAACTTAACTAGAAGATGGTATAGATTAAGAAATGGAGGAAAAGGGGTTAGCCTAACTAAAAAATGGAATAGATAAAGAGGAGGAAAAGAGGTTAGCCCATTGTTATTTGGTCTCGTATATTTAACTCGCACGATACGTGAGATATGTGATAAAAAGTTTATCGGCCGTCTCCAGCTTCACTGAAAGTAATTGCTAATATAAAGGACCTCAGGTTTGTATAGTTTGGAAAACACAATTTATTTTTAAAAATTGTAATATCTTCATATAATTTTCATAATTAAATACATTTTTTGTGATAAAACTATTAAAATAGCTGTGTATAATTGTTTTATAGGTTTTTTGGTCTTTGAACTATCAAAATAGGCAGTTATGAGCATTTTTAGAGGGGTGTCAAGCATTCATGGAATTTAGGTATTCATGGGGTGGTTGTGGTACTTATCCCCTGCAAATGCCAGGTTGATTGCATTTGTGTTTGTATTTTTGCAATATGCAGACCCACAAATCATCTGATAAGCCAGATGAGTGTAAGGTTGGTACTAAGTACTAAGCATGTGTGCCCTGGTACTACTTCCATGCCTTGTAACCATTACCACTCGTTGATCGATGTCGATCCTCATTCTTTGCACGAAAAGCAGGGAGCATGATTTTAATCCAGAAAGTGTCTGCGATGAATGTCGTGACTGGTACCCTGTGCAATGGGTGAGGTTTTCGCAGAGGAAGAAGTACGTGAAAAAGGCTTCTAAGGTGTCATCTGATGAAACATGTCCCTTATCACTCTCATGGTTACTGATCCCTTTGGTTCATTCCTATCTCCTGCAAAACTCCCACACATTGTTGTCATTCCTACAAGAGTGATTTTCCCCTTGTCGTCTTCATTTTTCATCAGGCGAAAGTTGCCTGGGGGTGGGAGGGTGGAGGATTTCTGCTTTGTGGTCTCTGTTTGTTTGGAGGGGGAGGAATCCCATTCTGAGTGAAGAGGGGCTTCCCCTACTTACTGACTTTTGCAGGTGTTGGAGAGACCAAGGATCTTTGAGTGAGAGACTTGCTCTCTCTAGGTCTCTCAGGTGAGCCTTTGGTACACAGTTAGCTCAGCCACCTGAGGGCCTCTCAAGGCCCTCTGGTGACTGCTGCACCAGTCATTGTGATTACTGCCACAGTGACTGTGTCGACTGGATGGAGAACCACTTCTATGGCAGTGGTTCCTACAAACACCACGCTCATCCTTTGTGCGTCTGCGTTTCCACTGCCATCCTTCGGATGGAGTGATGCTTTTCTGCACTCCCTGATAAAGAAGTTGAAGAGGAGCCAAAAGGTGTCATATTCGTCGTCTGCTGCCGCCTCCCCCCTCCTTCTTCCAAAGTTCACAAGCAGAGGTGCGCTGGTCTCCAAGGGGGCCATTGTCCCTGCTACTAGTTCCAGGAGGTCACGTTCCCAGACTAGTGTAGAGCCTACCTCTGCCTGAGTTTCCCCTGACATTCCAGTAGAGGGAGCAACTGATGTTCGCACCTCACTTGACTTGGGAGCTCCAGGTGGGCGGACCTCCAAGGAGACCCACATCACCCCAGGTACTTGGGTTTTTTCAAAACCCCTAATCACCTCTACCAGTCCATGGGCTGGTGTAGTCTCTTCTA
Source organism: Macrobrachium nipponense (assembly GCF_015104395.2). NCBI lineage: Eukaryota > Metazoa > Arthropoda > Malacostraca > Decapoda > Palaemonidae > Macrobrachium > Macrobrachium nipponense. The sequence continues at coordinate 24,041,048 of NC_087222.1, forward strand.
CTACTGTGTGGGGTCCCACAGACCTCCACAACACCAGTATGTGAGAGTGAGTGAGTGCCAAGCATGAAGGTGCTGCCTCACCCCCTGCCAGTGCTCGCCCAAGTACACGGTCAGGGTCTAGCGCAGGTGTAGCGGGCCCATGACTCCGCTCAATTGGAGAAGCTTCGGGGAGGTCCCCCACACAGTCTTCTTTGCATGTAGAAGCCAGAGCCTTGAAAAAGACTGGAGCACATCAAGGGTACAGCCCAAGTGCGCACCCGGGAGTGTGCGATCGCTCTTCCCGGTTCAGCCCACGCCCACATTCACTCAAATGAGCCCACTTACCCGGGGGATAGATTCTGGGCATGATCACCTGAACCCATTCCCTCTCCTCGAGACAGCCCCTGCCCACGTTTGTTTGAGGGGGTTTGCTCTCCTAGCCCCTTGGAGTGATTGCTCATGGTTTTCCTCTTCTGTCAGGGCTTCGGCTTCCAGCAGGTCTAAGAAAGGTGCCCGGCCCCTCTCACCTATCCCCTCTAGAAGGGATTGTGATTTGAATGTCATGACCAAACGCATCCCTCACATGAAGGCTTACATTCCGGGTTTGGTTCTTGGTTCGACCCGGTCGTGTGCCCAAGTGGTCGAGAAGGGGCCTGGGGGTTCTGTTGAGGGTATCCCTCCTGCTGGGAGAGTAGCCCAGGAGGACCATGTTCTAGAAGGACCCAAAGGTTCTTTCCCACAGGACACAGGCACCCCTGAGCTGCAGGGGTACTCTCGTGGAAATTGTGTGACTGATACAGAGCAGAGACCTGGGTAGTGGATGTCCTTCGGGTTGGATACCAACTTCCCTTCAAGTCTCTGCTACCTCTCACCAAGCAGTCCATTCCATCTCCAGGCATACATTCCTGGTGCATGGAATGACCTTGCACTTGGGGGGGGGAGGTGGAAGCAATCCTGAAGAGATGCATGACAGACTGGTCCCCAGGCTTTTACACCCGTCTTTCTTGCAGAGAAAGTGACAGGGTGTTGGAGACCAGTCATAGACCTCTCTCCCCTGAACCAATTCGTTCACCAGACTCGTTTCACAATAGAAACAACACAATCTATGCTCACAACCATCAGTGAGTCCACCTTCATGCTTACGGTGAATCTGAAAGATGGACGTTTCCAAATACCGATCCATGGTCCTCTCGCAAGTATTTCCACTTTATCCTCATAGAGACGGTGTTCCCGTTCAGGGTACTCTGTTTTGGGCTCTCAACCACTCCCCAGGTATTCACTTGAATGTTCACCATGAGGTATCTTGACAATTGGCTAGTCCTGGTGAGCTCTCGGTCTCAGTTGCTCCAGCACAAGGATCACCTTTCAAGTTTTGCCACAAACAGAGTTGTGGTAAACTTTGAGAAGTTTGATCTCATACCCAAGCAGAGGATACAGTACCAGGGCATGCTGATAGATATGGCAGCAGTGAGAGTCTTCCCCTCAGACTCGTGTATTGGCAGGTTCAGGGAGGCAGCACAGTTGTTCCTGTTTCAATCAACATGAGCAACCAGCTCAGCAGTGGCAAGTCGTTCTTGGTCACTTGTCGTCCATGGAGAAGCTGGTCCCTCATGACCAGCTTCACCTTAGTTCCCTTCAGAGAAGGATGGAGTTCTGGTCTCTGGCAAGGGACTCCCCATGCCTTCCCATCCCTCTCTCGGAGAAAGTGAGACAGGACTTATCCCGGTGGCTAGATGACAGGAACCTTGTAATAGAAGTGTGTCTACACACACACTAGAGATGCTTTTGTTCTTGGATTCATAGAACCGAGGGAGGGTGCACACCTGGAGTAGTTGCTGATTTCAGGTGTGTGGAGCCAGAATGACAGACACATCAATATCCTGGAGGTCATAGCTCTTCAAGTGTTTCAGGATCATATATATATATATACTATATATTATATATATATATATTATAGATATCATATATATATCTATATATATATATATATATATATATATATTTATATATATATATATATTATTTATTATATAATATATATATATACAGTAATACCTTGAGATACGAAAGCTAACACGAAAAATTTTACTGCTCTACATACGAAAAGTTTTTCAAGATACGAAAGGTTTCTGAAAGTCTGAGATTCGCCCATAACAATTTTTGAAACTCGCCGCGCACGCCGCCATCTTAGTTATTGTAGACTCGCCACCATCCTCCTGCTCTCCCATTGGTTCCTGATGCTAGCCATGCCATGAGATCCTTCTCTCTAATTGGACAGCATCCCTCCCATCATGCATCTTCTATACTTACGTGTTGGCATGCCTTTAGCTCGGCCACTCCGCACCCGAAACTTTACTGTACGCAATCAGCATTCGTTCGGTCCAATGATTTTCGTTTAGTAACATAAATTCGTTAGTGATTTCATTGCAGTACATTATATCGTGTTGTGAGAACCTAATTAGTATACGTACTACATACGTAACTTAATTACGTACAGTACATAGAGTCATGGGTCCCAAGAAAGTTGCTGAAGTTCACAGAAAGAAGAGAATGCTTTCTATGGAGACAAAAATGGAGGTAATAAAAAAGTATGAAGCTGGCTTGCAGTTGAGTGTGATCGCTAAGGAATACGGCGAAATCCGTCGACGATAGGCACCATCCTTAAGTAGAAGGAAGCCATCAAAGCAGCTACACCTTCCAAGGGCGTGACTATTTTGTCCAACAAGAGGAGCCATGTGCATAATGAAATGGAAAGGCTGCTTCTTGTATGGATCGAGGACAAAGAAATTGATGGCGATACGATAACCGAGACGGCAATCTGCCAGAAGGCCAGCGCTATTTCGGCGATTTGATTGCCCAAGAACCGAAGACGACGGCGGAGAGGGGACATCAACGGCAACCCCAGAGTTGTTCAAGGCTTCATGGGTTGGTTCGAAAAATTCCATAAATGGACTGGCATCCATTCGGTGGTGAAGAAAGTTGAAATTACGTAAAGTATAAAAAAAGTAAAAAGAAACGTAAAAATAAAAAAAAGACAAAATAAATTTTATTTTAAGTTTTTTGTAAAGTTAAGTGTTACAGTTTTGTTAATGTGTTTTGTAAAGTTTAGTTTGTTTTTCTGACATTTTTTTATGTGTTTCGTAAAGTTAAGTGTACGTATCTGCCGTTTGTCCTCCTCCTCCTCTGCCGCCACTTTCAGAGATAGCCTCACTTGAAAGGTACGCTTCCACATTTTACGTTACAGGAATAATATTTCTTGTACACTAATATACACTTTATTTACAGGTTTTGCATTTTTATTCTTAATTTAAGTATTGAATGGTCCAAATTGTTGTCGTAATTCATTTTTTTTTTTTTTTTTTTTTTTAATTAGGTCAATTTAGCTTTATTATGAAATTTAATGGGGTGTTCTTGGAGGGCTTGGAAACGATTAGCCATTTTACATGTAAAATGCGTTCCAAGATACGACTCATGATACGAAGCCGCCTCGGAACGGATTAATTTCGTATCTCGAGGTACCACTATATATATTATATATATATATATATATATTATATATTATATATATATTATATATTATATTATATATATATATATATATAGAATATATATATATATATATATATATATATATATATATATATAATATATATATATATATATATATATATATATATATATCTATATATATATATATATATATATATAGATCTACTATCTATCTCTCTATCATCTGTGTGCTGATGAGCATCAGTATACACAGTCCCGGTTATCAGTGGCCTGATTAGTGTGATCCAGTTTTATGGCACTTGTCTAGTGCGCTGATAAGCATTGGGTGCTGATAGCATTGCTGCTCTCTGGTTATTGGTGCTGAGCCCACTTAAGAGTGATGCCGATCTCCAGTTATCAGTGTCAATAAGCCTAGATAATGCTGAAAATTGCTGATTTCCATTTATCAACAATTTTCAGTTATTGTCGCAAAATCAGGAATGAAACCTCTGCCAATAACTGGGGGTGGGATTGGCTGTATGTCATTAAGTAAGGGAGTGGTGGGGGGGGGGGGGGGGGGGGGGGGGGGTGGGGGGGGGGGGGGGGGTGGGGGGGGACTGGCTTAACTTCAACTCTATATGTTGGTGGTGTAAGTGTATGAGTGGATGACTGCACACTCAGTGGAGCTGTTAGTCAGGCACATTCCAGGGGACTGAGACTTGCCCCAACACCCAGACATTACCGAAGATTCTCCAGTATTTGGGACTTCCAGCAATGGATAGAACAACAACGACCTGCTGTGTTTGCTATCGATCGTTCTTTTACCATGGACAGTGATAGAAGATGCCTTTCAACTTCCATGGGACAATCTCGAGGCTTATGCCTTCCGTCTGTTTTGTCTGACCCATCGGGCGATCAACAGGATGATCTTGGTGGCTCCCAAGTGGCCACATGCCAAGGGGTATCCAGACTTACTAATTCTAATGTCTGAGAAACTACTGTACTAGCTGCACATAGAGAGGTAGTGCCAGGCCGTGGGAGGTCTGTCACTTCACGCCTGGAAACTATCCAGTGTCTCGTGCAAGCGAGAGGTTTCTCGTCGCACTACATCAAAGATTTCTTGGTATTTATGTATCCAGTGCAACTGAGTGCCAGGAGAAATGGGCCGTCTCCTGTGGTTGGTGTCATCAATGGGGTCTGTCTCTGGTAAGAGCTACTCTTCCTTGTCCCTCTTCACCAAAAGAAGCTTTTCTCTTCATCTTAGATTGTTGGGCTACAGAGGGCAGTTGTACATTCCTTATGTTCAACTGACTTGGGCCACTGATCTCCCATCCTCATGGGAGATCTACAGGCAGTCCTTGGTTATCGCTGGACTCAGGTAATGGCGATCCGGTTTTATGGCACTTGTCCAGCGCCATAAAATCAGCGATTTTTGGTGCCATAATGTGTCGATTTCTGGTTATCAGCACCTTAAGCTCCATAAATCACAGAGTTTCGGTTAATGGCGATTTTTACTTATCATCAAACCCATCAGAATGGAGCCCCTGCAAGAATCATCAGACAGAAATATGTTTCAGTTGATACTAACATCATCTGTGTACTGCCAGTAGAACAGAAGTCGTATAGGTCATCTGCTCCATGACAACCTCCTTGACTGAACAGGGCTTTCTCCTGGTTTTGCCAGAAAATCTGGAGGAGGTTCTCTGCAGCTGGCAACAATGTCACCTGTACAATATTCTTTCTATCTTGGGTCTTTGCACAAATACCAAGTTTTTTTATTACCCAGCTCCTTTGAATAGGACAGGTTGCATCTTGCCTCAGGTGTGCACTCGAGGTGAGAAGGATTCGAGAATGACTGGCCTCTCTTGTTTCCGTGTTGTACTTCTATTCCTTGGGCTTGAGAACAGGACTCTAACCTACACTTGCTGGACTGCCGTTTGAGTAAGTCTATCATGAGCTTCCTTTTCTATTTTTCTTATTAGAATCATAGAAGCAATCCTGCTGATTCCTCTAAGATAGGAGGAAGGAGGCTGACAATAAGGTAAAACCTTTTCTCGGATCTATGCCTTGATGCCTCTGACTCTTGACCCTTAATGGACAGATTTCTCCTCGGGAGTAGTCCTCATAAAGGAAGAAAAACACTAGGTATTCCGACTGTTTATCCCATTCAAACCCGCATGGATCGAAATCTTGTCTCCTGCATGCAGGATGACCCAGCAGCCATTGACCAACCCAATCCCTTTCATTACCAAAAATGTTTCTATTGACACTGTCAACTGAGAGTAAACTGTATTTGGACACAACCCAGGGTATTTAACCCTTAAACGCCGACTGGACGTATTTTATGTCGACATTTTTGTCTCTCGGGTGCCAACTGGACGTATTTTACGTCGACATACAAAAGTTTTTTAAAAAAATTCGCGAAAAAATACTTTTAGGCCTACCAGCCAAAAACTCTTGAATCACGCGCCTTGGGGGATGCTGGGAGTTCACGGATCAAGGTGTGTTGTTTTGTTTACAATCGTTACGCAGGCGCGTAAGCGTGAATTTCTTTCGTGTCGCACTAAAAAGTATCTGTGACACATCTCGGAAATTATTTCGTCACTTTGACATAATTTTTGTACCATTTAAATTAGCCATTACATGGAGTATTATATATGAAAATGTGCGCATTTTATGTAGAATACAAAAAAAAAAATACTCATATGATTGTAGCTTTTATCAGTTTTGAGATATTTTCATATAAATAACGATAAGTGCCAAAATTTCAACCTTCGGTCAACTTTGACTCTACGAAATGGTCGAAAAAACGCAATTGTAAGCTAAACTCTATATTTTAGTAATATTCAATCATTACCTTAATTTTGCAACTAATTGGAAGTCTTTAGCACAATATTTCGATTTATGGTGAATTTATGAAAAAGCTTTTTCCTTACGTCCACGCGGTAACTCTTCCGAAAAAAATCATACATGAGATTGTGGTAATGTTTGCACCATTTTAAAATTAGCCGTTACATAAAGTTTATATATGGAAATGTGCACAATTTCATGCACAATACAACTAAAAACAACCCATGGTTGTAGCTTTTATCAATTTTGAAATATTTTCATATAAAAAATGATAAGTGACAAATTTTCAACCTTCGGTCAACTTTGACTCTACCGAAATGGTCGAAAAACGCAATTGTAAGCTAAAACGCTTACATTCTAGTAATATTCAATCAACCTTCATTTTGCAACAAATTGGAAGTCTCTAGCACAATATTTCGATTTATCGTGAATTTATGAAAAAAATAACATTTTCCTTACGTCCACGTACAGTAAACTACCGAAAAAATCGTATGTGCGATTGTGGTAATGTTTGCACCATTTTAAATTAGCCGTTACATAAAGTTTTATATATGAAAATGTGCACAATTTCATGTAGAATACAACAAAAAATAATTGAAGGTTGTAGCTTTCTCATTTTGGAAATATTTGCATATAAATCACGATAAATTAGAAAAAAACCATGTTCAGTCAACTTTGACTCTACCGAAATGGTCGAAAAACGCAATTGTAAGCTAAAAATCTACAGTCTAGTAATATTCAGTCATTATCTTCATCTTGAACAAATTCGAAGTCTCTAGCACAATATTTAGATTTATGGTGAATTTTAAAATAAACTTTCCTTCCCTCCACGCGCGGATTCCCTGCCACAAATCTCCGAAATGCGTACGTCCTATTCTCGGAATATTTGCTCCGTTTCATATTAGGCATTTCATAGAGTTTTATAATAGAAAATGTGCGCAATTGCATGTAGAATAAAACGAAAAATATTTGGAGGTTGTAGCTTTTCTAATTTCCGAAATAATTGCATATAAAAAGAAATATATAAAAAAATTTGACACTCGGTCAACTTCAACTCGTCAGATATGGTCGAAAACTGCAATTGTAAGCTAATACTCTTACAGTATAGTAATATCAATCATTTGTCTTCATTTGAAAGAAAGATTGGAAGTCTTTAGGACAATATTTAGATTTATGGTGAATTTTTGAAAAAATATTGTTTACGTCCATGCGTTACGATTCATGCATTATTTTGTGATAATATTTTTCTCTGTGTTGCTTTTATTGGTTTTACAATGTTGTTATATACCAAAATGATCGCAATTTAGTGTACATTACAAGGAAAAAAAAAAAAAAAGTAACTTGTTACCTTTAACCGTTTGCGCACAGCGTGATTTGAATACAATTATATATGAAATTTCGTTTTTGCGCTATCATATATCGCATTTATTTATATATGATGATGATAATTTTTTTCTTTTTTTCATTTCTGATGGTTTCATACTAAACTTCAGCCAATGACAAAAAAAGGAGCCAAAAATGAACTCTTAATCTTAGTTAAGCGCTCTGTGATTTTTGAAAAAATATTTTTCCGCTTCCGCGCTCACTCCGAAACACCTCCGGCACACGGGAGACAATTTTTATTTTACTGCTTCGGCGTTTAAGGGTTAATCAATGGGCTTGCACATCACACACCGTCTCCTTTGAGGGTTCAAAGGGTAATGGGAGAACATAGATTGATACAAATTGTGAGCCATCAAGTTTACGTTTGTGCCAGTATCTATAAATACTGGGATATAAACGTCCTCTACTGTTGCGTAAACTATAGGCCTGCGCTCTGGGGCGTCCCCCACGAGACCACAATGGCACGTACTAATCACCTGTACCCTTTTGTTGTGATAGGCCTCCCCAAAATTTTGCAGATCCCTTTGCCCTCTAGAATGACCTGCCTGGGAAGTCCTCGCATTATAACTCCCAGAACTTTGAGGTGTAGGCTTCACATCTTTCCGTATCTGAAATGGACAAGATTGCCAATAGTGATCCGCACTCTTACACATTCCACAATATTTAACTCTACACATTTTCTTTGGGTGCCCTGGTTTATCACAATTAAAACAGCGCAACTGCTGTTGCCTTTGATCGATCAATCTTTTGTTATATTCAACTTTTGCACACAAAAGGGAAGAAGAAAATTCTGTCTCTTTGCACCCTATCTCTCGGGCCTGTCCCATTAAAAATTGTACTATCTACAGTGGGATATGTAGACATGTTTCTCAATTTGGGCATAAAGTAATTCTTCGTCTGAAGTAGGTTCAATCTTTTCATCAAAACTATCCACTATTGCATCTGGTACGTCATGCAAGATTATAGAAAAATGGATCAGTTTATGTAAATTGTCAAGTGAGACACTACCTCCTGTAGCCCATTTAGATGTTTTCAATTTTCCTACCCATTCTGCCGCTGAATCAAAAATGTTTTGAACCACCGTATATACTGTATAACATGGGATCTCACATATATCATGCGACCCCCATATTTTCACCCTCAAAAAATGATTTTTTCACATATCTCACATATCATGTGAGTTAAATTTACAAGACCAAAATTTAACAGTAGGCTAACCTCTTTTCCTCTTCTTTATCTATTCCATTTTTAAGTTAGGCTAACCCCTTTTCATCCATCTCTTAATCTATCCAATCTTCTAGTTAAGTTTAAAAAAACTAAAAGAGAAGGCAAAAAGTATCGGTAGTAATGATATACTTGTTTGGAAAACGCATACAGCCAGAAACCGCTCATTTGCTGTGAACAACCATCGTACGATAGTAAAAAATTACCATAGTTACGTTACAAATGATGTTAATGAGAATGGGACTGATATATTTTTACATTACAGGTAGTAGTCGACTTACTACTGCAATTGGTTACGAACAACCAGTCATAAATCGATTTGGACGTTAGTCAGCCCATGGTAATTTACCGTAAGAATATTATACTAGCGTAGCCTACACTAGGGTAATCAGTACCATCTTTACATATAGGGTAGCCTAGCCTACACTACACAGCATACTTTATACATATATGGCATACTAATTATTAATTTCAACTAATTCTCTAGGTTCAATGCACAATGGCTTATGATGATTCAGTACAAAGAGAAATTGAATAACATTTAACAAGTTAGCCTCGCCTATACGATGATGATATCGTGGTACATATATCGTATGAATACGAATACAGTAGCCTGGCCTTCAGTATACTGTATATGCTACATATACAATATAATTTAGTAATTTATTAATAAAAGCCAATTTTGGAGTTTCAATGCATTATGACTATAACATAGCAAAAAAAAAAAATGGACATGAAACGGGAATCAGATTCGGACCAACATCGGCATACCTAATTGAGCGATGTCAGGCTGCTGACAGCTACATATATCAACAAAATAAATACACAATGAATATGCATCTTTTCTGATTCTTTTAAAAAGTTATACAGTACAGTATCCAATAATATTGTATGTATTCTCATATTGTTGTATCATAAAATACTAACTAAGCAGTAGTGTTTTGTTTGGAATTCAGCTGATGGCGAATAAGAGTTTATTTCTCCGTATTTAACTCATTTCAGAGCGTATTGGCTTTCTTCTAGTTAGCGTAAAATATCTAGATACTCTGCTTATATGTAGAAAAGGTATTTTGTCATTACACAATGTGTTTTAAGTCAAAATATGATTTTAATACGTCTCGTTAGCTAAAGTATTTTTTTCGTTTACAGATTGCGTTGTGGGCATGTTTTATTATGTAAAAAATATTACGTGATTCCGTTCGCTATTTTCACTTCATTTCATCCTAGTACAAACTTTACCGTTCTGTTACTTATCTTTTACGGCATGAAAACAAGTAAAATGTGTTCTTTCAAGACCTGAAGTTTTGATTAAAACTAATTTTCTCTCAATTTTATCTATGGTTGTGTTCGATGGCATAAGTTTACTGGAGTTATATCCTTGTTGCCAATGCACAATAATAGTATTATAGCCTACTCGCTATGGATAAAAGATAGGCAAGGGCAATATACTGCTAAATTTAATCTGTAAGTTTTAGCTGAAGTTGAGGAAAGAATGTTGACACGCTAACGACTATTATCATGCATCGGTATGGAGGAGTTATGAAGTTCCATTTGACAACGTCTGTGTGTGTGTGTGTGTGTGTGTGTGTGTGTGAGAGAGAGAGAGAGAGAGAGAGAGAGAGAGAGAGAGAGAGAGAGAGAGAGAGAGAGAGAGTGTAATTGCTGTATGGATGGCTAATGGCTGAATGGTTGTGGTAGGTTCTGGGCTGTCTGCTGGTCTGTTGATTGTTAGAGTTCTGTTTTGAGTGTTTTTGAGTCAGTCTTAAGCGAGTCTTTGGTGAGAGCTGTGTTGATAAATAGTTTTAGACAGCAGTTTATTGGAGGAATTGAAAGTCAGCTAAGTTGTGTTTTGTTTGTTGTTTAGTTGTTGTTTTGTCGGTCGATTGTTGCTTAATAGTTGTTGTGCTGTGAGGTCTTTGTTGAGTTGTATGTGAGTTTCCTGTTATATATGTGAGTTGTTGTAGTTGAGGGTTGTTGTTGGTGTTGTTATGGGGTGTGTATGTTGCCTTTTTTGTGTTGTTTTTTTTGTTGGTAATTGTTTGTGCATGGTCTTTTGTTGTGTTGTTGTTTTGTTGTTATGTGTGAAGTTGTGGTTGTCCTTGGTTGTTTGCTGTGTATAGGTTGTGGTTGTGTTTCTTGTTTGTTGTTGAGTTGTGGGTTGTGGTCTTTGGGTGTTGTTGTTGGTTTGTGGTTGTGTTCCTGTTTTGTTGTTGTGTTCCTTTTTTGTCGTTGTGTTGTTTGGTTGTGGGTTGTTGGTGGTTGGGGTTGTGGTCTGGGTTGTGGTTGGTATCTCTTCGACCTCGACGGCAGACAGCACAGCAAAGCCCGGAGTATCTGGAGTGTTGGTAGGTACATGTGTTTTGCTTTTTTGTTTTGTTTTTGTATAGGTGTAGGTCAATTGTCCTGCTGTATTTGTTGTGTTAAGAAGAAAGTGACTGAGGGTGGGTTTGGGCAGGTGGATCGTTAGGTTAATGTGGGGAGGGTTTTGCACTTGTTTTTTTTCTAGCTTGTGATCCCGCCACATCGGCAACATTGATGAAACTCTCGCAAACTTCGAGATGGTACCATCAAAACGTGTTTTAATCAAAACTATTGGGCATGAAAAGAACACATTTACTATTTTCACTCCAATAAAAGATAAATACTTGAAGCTCGCAGTATTCTGATGAGATAAATGAAAATATTGAACGGCATGTTGACTTTTGTTTACGCAATAAACATGCCCTCAGGGCCATCTACTAACAAAAAAAAAAAAAAAACTAAATTTCGTTCACAAATGATGCGTTTTCAAGTGATATTTCCACTTGAAAACACTTTGTATAATGTAATATAAACCTTGTCTCTATAGATAGAGTATCTTGAGATTCATTTGTGCTAACTAGAGGCAAGAAAGTCACTTTGATTTGAGTTCAACACAGCAAAACAAACTTACTTCGCAATCACCCTCAGCTGATTTACAAAACAAATAGTTGATTGCTATGTTTGTATTTTATAATAGAACAAATATTAATATGAAAAATCATATGATACTAATATATGATTATTACAAACTCAAATTTTATATCTCACGTAAGATGCGACCCCTTAAAATTCGCTCCAAAATTAGGGCTTCAAAAGCCGCATGATACGTGAGTATATACGGTATGTTCTACGAGGCTATTTGTGCCTTCTGTATCTTTTATAGCCCCCACCCTGAGGTCCCTCATCATATCCCCGTGTTCCTTTGAGCTATAACGCTGACTTTTAAAAATGCTTGCAAATCAGCCCAGGTATGACATTTTGCAAATTGGAAACTCTGCAACGATGGGAGAGATCACCCTTATTGAAATCTAACAAGCTTTCGCCTACTCTAAATGCCTCTACATCATCCGTTATGTTTTTTGCGCATAAATAATTATTCACACCTTCAATAAAGATTTGCATTGGTTGCAAAAGTGTTCATCTACAATTCCCTAAATGGACTCACACACTCACAAACGTTCGTGATGTGATGAACCAAAGTCGTCGTACCCTCTGCGTCCGCCATTTCCCTATTTTTACGAAATCTTTTGTGCTCTATGACATTTCCCGACCTCAATAACATTCATGTATTTATATACACACAAAAACCCAATCCAAAAAAATGATTACAAACTTCCCCCAATTAAAAGATAACAAAAAAACAAACATGCACCGCGCCAGTAAATCATTCCACAAACAGCTGTTTGCGTACAAGGTCACACCAAAAAAAAAAAAAAAAAAAAAAAAACGGGGAGGAGATAAAAAAAAAAATGCAAAAAGTGCTTCACTCAGTAAACCACCTCTCTCTCACACTTCTAAGCACCTACAACCAACCCACCCTCTCACTCACTCAGACCCTCGCCTTTCTCTCTCTAGGGCGTAACTCACAATAACCAAAAAAACAATCGCTCATGTTATTACAAAATCTCCCCAATGTCCATCAAATCTCGAGAGACATCAAAACAAAAATACACTTTGAGCAAATTCATCACCAACAAAAAGAGAGAGAGAAAAAAAGGGAAAAAATAAGGAAGCAATAAAATTACACACACTCATATGACTGGGACCCAAAATTGTATATGCATTGCAAAATGTGCGTAAGTTATTCACCACACCCAATAAACACTTTAATATGCCAAAAATTACACTTTTTCCCCATAACTTCGGAACACGTTTTCACGAATCACTAACCAGCTAAACTGTCTTGAGATGCAGAGAGAGAGAGAAAGACTCAACGCCCCAAACACAAAACTCTTGAATCAGCAAAGCAAGCCCGAGTTGCTGTGTCATAGGTTATAACCTTTTCCTCCCAAAAAAATATATGTTTACCTAGCCACCAGTCTCTTCATTGAGCGTATCTACAGCCATAAAAATTAAAATGTATAAAAAGCTTTTTAAACGCTGCCACCAAACTATAACCCCTAATCAAAACTAAACAAGTGGCAACTCTTACTTTTCAGTAGTGGCCATCTCTCTCTGCAAGCAATATCAAACTAGGCTAATGAATTCATGTAAATACAAAAATATGCTATTTATTTCCCAAACTAGATGGACATAAAATGGAACAAAGTGACTAAAAAAAGGTCATGTTAAGAACTAAGTCTGACCCACAAAAAGAGCTGTAATTTATCATTCTACTCTTCTGAATTAGTCTAAGTAATCACCCCAAACTCTCAAATTGTCAACCACTACATTTCGATAGTCAAGTCTTTAGAGAATCCCATCTCTAGAATAATGACATGGGACCATCTGAAACATAGAGACATATCCATTATATTTCCCACCACCCAATTAATTAATTAATGTTAAATAAATGTATACACTTTCACATTTCTCTCTTTCAAAGGCAACTGTTCCTAAGTCTTTTAAATACGCCATACCTCTTCAATGGGTTTCTACCAAACACCTGGTGTCCTCTGAAACTGCTTTCCTCCATATATTTTTTTCTAATTTGTAAGGTGCTCATCAAACATTGTTCATCCTGAATTGAAAAATAAATAGCTGAAGACTGCCTTTAACCCAACCTGCCAAATCTGCTTCCAAGGTAACGAGATTAGTTCCTCCCTGACCCACCTCCAGTGCTAGTGACACAAGAGCCGTTCCTCAGGTAGTACAATCTCTGTCTTCATGGCTAAAAGACTATTCAGCTTTCCTTGCAAGCATAGACTTTCTCGCCTAGCAGCAACAGAAATAGCTAGATAACTCTTTCAGTCCTCTAACATTTCATGGATTGGAGCTGTTGTTCGCTGATCGGTGTCATTGATGGGACTTTTTGCCAGGTTCGAGTCCATCATGATCCCCTGTGCCTTGACTTTGCAATTGTTGATCCAGATCAATCATTACTTTGTCCTATTAGTGTGATTGCTGTACTTTTGAAAAGACTCAACCTCCTTGACATGAACGAAGCTTTCTCCTGGTTTGCCAGAAAATCTGGAGGAGGTTCTCTGCAGCTGGCAACAATGTCACTGTACAATACTTCTTTCTATCTTTGGGTCTTTGCCCACAAATCCATGTTTT